>NC_082393.1:20692443-20782443 GCF_031168955.1 Gadus macrocephalus
CACAACGCATCAGCGTTGGTGTGTGTGTGTGTGTGTGTGTGTGTGTGTGTGTGTGTGTGTGTGTGTGGTTATGCACATTTGTGTGTATTGTTGATATAAGCAAGATAAAGAGAAGGAGAGATGTATTCCATTTAGGCAGGGCCCGGTCCAATCTTTCTGTATTTCAATTTGCTGTTCTTTTTCCACAAGCCGCAGTTTAAATGAAGGACTTTTATGATGCAAATGCAGGCAGAGGCAATAAATCTTTTCTCGCCCTTCTTTTCTTGCCTCTCCACGGCTACTCTCCCCTGATGCAACCAAGATGGGATCTCGCTCTCGCTTTCTATTCCCTTCTCTCTCTCTCTCCTCTCTCTCTCTCTCTCTCTCTCTCTCTCTCTCTCTCTCTTTCTCTCTCTCTAGTCCCTTCTCTCTGTCTCTCTCTCTCTCTTTCTCTCTCTCTAGTCCCTTCTCTCTGTCTCACTCCTCTCTCTCTCTCTCTCTCTCTCTCTCTCTCTCTCTCTCTCTCTCTCTCTCTCTCTCTCTCTCTCTCTCTCTCTCTGCAGCATCACGTAACACTCACCCTCAGGCCACATGAAAAATGAATCAGACCAGGTGATGGAGAATGGAAGAGAGCAGGGGGGGGGGGGGGGGGTTGGCTGGTAGCAGCAAGAGAATTCAAGAGAGATGGCAACACTTAGAGAGAGAGATAGAAGGAGAGAGAGAGAGAGAGAGAGAGAGAGAGAGAGACATGGGGAGAGAGAGAATCAGAGAGAGAGAGAGAGGCTTGGGGAAAGAAAGAAAGAGAGACTTGGAGAGTGTGAGAGAGAATTAGAGAGAGAGAGAGAGAGAGAGAGAGAGAGAGAGAGAGAGAGAGAGAGAGAGACATAATTCAAGAGAGAGAGAGACTTTGGTCGTGATACCGAAAATAGTGTTTGACGTTCGCACAACTTCGGGGTCGCTTTAACTGTGGAGACGGTGACATCTCCGCTCCACACAAACATGTATCGTCGGCCTGGAGCCCCAACGCCGCCCCTGGCACACGCATACAGATAGGACACACACTTAAGCCCGGTCAGCAAAATTTGATGAATGCTTCGTTCAAGTCCATAGCAATTACAAAGACAGTCGTAATGGTGATGAGGCGGAAAATGTAAATCAATGGAAAGGAGATCCATGGAAGCGGGGGTAGTGTGTGTATCCACCTTCTTGCCACGTTTCAGCCCCCAGTATTTTAGCTTTTATTCAGGCTGGAACTCGCACTCTCTGTCTCCATTGCCTTGTCTTTTTTACTTTCCCTGCAGGCAGAGGTGGTGGACGTGGAGTACGGCGCTGCTGATCGCTTGAGGCAGGCCAGCGGAAACGTCAATCTCACCGGCCGGATAGCACTGCTGAAACTAGGTCAAGCGCCCCTGCTTTACAAGGTGAGAGAAACCCAAACGATCTGCAAAGAATGGATAACAACGACATGAATAATGCCCCTCTTCTGTTGGTTTGTGAAATAATTCAATTGAAAAACTGGAGAACATCATTTTGACGTGAACCTGCAAAGAAACCCGGAAAAACAAAGACACAAATACACCACTGAATAAACGAATCTGTTCTATATGTTGTATTAGCCATCAATTTAGATACGTCTTAGTGCCTGCCTGTCCGTCTCCTGTCTGTGTTCACACATTTGCAAACCGAATCTCAATCATCCTGCTGTTTAGGAATTAGAAATCCAGGGGACAGAGCGTGTGGGCATCTCTCACGCATTGTCCTAGCATACGAACCGCTCACTTTATCATAACCAAGTATCTTGTGCCACTTGCATGTCGTCCCCATTGATGGTCTGCTTGTTGCAGTGATGTCTGAGTGGACCCGCCTGTTCGATCGCTCAATCCAGATAACAATTTGTGAATAGATAATGGATTCAGCGTGCTTATTATCCCTGTGGATGTTTGTCATGGTGCATGGTGTTTTGTCTTCTTTATTTGTTTTTTTATCCTTCTCAAAGCAATTTACTTGTCGATTTGGATTTAAAAAGAGCATTATGCGCTGTGGTCACACATATACACAGATATGCACACGTACACATGGAAAAACACAAACACTCACCCACACAATGTCCTTAACGGACAGGGAATGAATGAAACCCAGATTAAACAGACATTTAATTAGACAGTTTTCATTCGTGGAATACCTATACGCATTGTTACACAAACCATTGTAAACGTATTTAGCTAAAACACAATTGTGCGTGTGTGTTAGCTTGTTTGTGTGACTATGGAAACAAGGGAGTGCCATGCTTAGAAGCCCTTACATTTTTTCCTTGGAATTGTATGTGCATGTGTTTGCTATATTGACGTGTTTGTTTTTTTGATTCGATATCACACATACCCATTTAAAATCCGTAAACAAGGCCTGTATTGTAGATCCGTCTGCTCAGAGAACCATCGGTTGGCCATGCTCCATGCTAAAATTGATTTCCATCCAAATATTTTAATAACTCTTTACACCTACATGATTGCAACTGGACAGCCATCGCTGGCCACTCAAATCAGCCCTAATTCCGAGCAACATATTGCACCGATGTACGGCCTCAAACACACACATAGTACACACAAAATAGTGACATTATTATTATTTTTAATAATATTTTGTTGTTGTAAATTATTTAAGCATACATTTATAATCATTTTGAATGAAACCCTCAAAAAGATGGATAAGATATGTATAATTTAGATAATGGGATTTATAACATTCTACATCCTTTTGGGCTGTGAACGTTCAGACCCTTAGCGTTTTTTAATTTCAAGGGTGCTGTTCAGTGAGTTGAGTAATGTGTCATTGCTGTTTATATTGCAGACATTCTTTTGCTTGTATTGATGTTGGTTTGTATTGAGCAGAATTAAAAAGGATATCCATTTTTTTCAGTTTCTTTGAAGTTCCCATATATTGCGCTTATGACTACTATATAACGGCTATGTGGCACCATACACACCATACATTCCAAAAATTCCTCATGTCTTCCAAACGAAAAGCAGAACAAATTGAATGATACAAAATTTACGGCAACTCTTGACCTCTTGATGTAATGATATATCCCATAATGCTCTGCGTCTGAGTTGGCAGGAAGGGATGATGGTGTATATTATGATGGCATGATGATTAATAATTATACTAAGTGCTCCATTTCGAGATAAAGGGCCATCATATTCAGCCCTTTCTGCTTATAGCTCAAACATCATTATAGCAATATATATTAGTGCAAAATGCACATGGGTCAGAAATTATTTTGCAATATTATCTCAAATTGGAATGTAGGGGATAGTTGGAGGGATCGTGATATTTCAATGCTGGTGAATGTTTGAACATGAGTAAAATAAATGTAAGTTGTGTGCGTGTGTGTGTGTGTGTGTGTGTGTGTGTGTGTGTGTGTGTGTGTGTGTGTGTGTGTGTGTGTGTGTGTGTGGCCCACATACCAGCCGACCCTTTCCGCTGTGGTGAAGTACAGAGCCAAGCTGGCAGGCAGTGGCTGGCATCAAGGACAGGACTTGCATTGCCTTCCATGATGCCCGGCTGCCTGATATGTCTGGTCGCAATTCAGCACATCTGCTACTTCAGATAGGGAAGCCACTGTGAGAACACCTATGTTGAATATTTATCCCGTCTACCTTTGGGTCGCATGGCTTGTGCTGAAAAATGTTTACCAGACGATCAAAATGCATCCGAGGTATTCCTGTCCCCGCCTCACTCTCAATGACTCCACTCTCCTTTTTCGGAAGGGAAGTTTGGGTTTAAGACGAGATTTCACTCTTGTTTTTTATCCGAGATGGTAAAGAGCTGTACAATATCGACATCACAATGCTGTGACCTCTCTGTTGTGCCGATACTATTCTATCTTCTCTTCCTGTCGTTCGGGTATCTCCCAGAGTGAGTGAGTGAGTGTGTGTGCTACAGAGAGATGTGTGATGCTGTGACGCTGATGTGATTTGCTGTAGTTTACACCTGTCAGCTGCTACTGCTGCCGTTGTTTTGCACGCTCACACAACAACACTCTCACAGCATGCCAAGCATAACAGATACATATCTTGGGCATTGTATTGTTGTGTAATGTGTTGGGGGGCTTTTCTGTCGATATATGTCCCGGTGGGCATGTCTGTACATCCGTGTCACACACTAAAGTTTTATCCCTCTCTTTAGGTCTTTCTCTTTAGGCAATCTTTAGGCGTTTTGCCAAATGTTTTAAAGGTGACATATTATACCACCAGGTGTGAGAGTGATTAGCCGTTACAAGCCGTTTTGAAAATGTTCACCTAGAAATGCATGTTCACCTAGATGTATGCTGGATAGATCAGTCCACCGGCCACCCAGTGGACTGTAGCAAACGTTGCTCATCTATCCGTCATACATCTAGGTGGACAAGAGGCAGATTTTCAAAACGGCTTGTAACGGCTAATCACAATCACACCTGGTGGTATAATATGCACTCTAAATACATTTAAAGATAACCCTTTATGAATACCCCAAGTTTAACCCAGGTATGACTGTAGCCGAAGTGGACCGGACTGTGGAAATAAATAATAGGAACAAATAAATGGGTTCATGTCCCCCCAGCTGTCCTTGCTGTCGGTGTGGGGCCTGGGCGGGGCCCTGCTCTACGTGGACCCCTGCGACGCCCCTCCCGACCTGGACGTCCTGCACCAGGCCTTCAGCGTGACGCTGAACCCCGGCGGACACCCTTTGAGCCCGGGAACGCCCAGTGGCTGTGAGTAAACCACCGATTTTTTAGCTATTTAAATTCATGTCAATCGGACGCAATGCATTATTTCATCAAAATGTACAACTTTGATCTTATACGCCTTTGTCAGCATATCCTAACCCTGTTACATACCCAAATGGACTCCAGCTAATCCATTGTGGTTTTTGGAGACACAAGCACAGTTTCTCTGTGCTCGTGGCCCTAATTTGTCAAACCAAATGCCAGTTGTTTCTTAGAGATTGTAAACTGTAAATTGTTGATGAACCAAAGAAATTAGTTTTGGGGGTCAGGTACAGGTTTCTGGTAAACAGTCTTGTACTAAATACATATGAATATGTTTGGAAACTTTACCTTTAACTTCACCGTGTTTTAGGCAAGGCAAGGCAATTTTATTTATATAGCACTTTTCATACACAGGCAGACTCAAAGTGCTTCACATATAAACATTGTCATACAATAAAATAAAATAATAGGTAAGTAAAAGAAAAACATATGCAAAAAATAGAAGTTAAGGCATTTTAGTTTTAAAATAGAAAATAAAGGCAAAGTTAAAAAAGCTTTTTTAGAAAGTGCAATGTATTTAAGATTTAGTAGAAAGCTATAGCAAACATAAAAGTCTTCAGTCTTGTTTTAAAGGTGCTCAGAGTTGGGGCAAGTCTTAAATCCTCTGGGAGTTTATTCCAGCTATTTGTTGCGTAACTAAATCCTGCTTTCCCATGTTTTGTGTTTACTCTGGGGATAATTAACAGATTGGTCTCAGAGCTTCTTAGTGGTCTAAAAGGCTGATGTAGTGGAAGCATATCAGTTAAATATTTTGGGCCTAAACCATGTAGGGATTTATAGGTAAGCAACATGATTTTAAAATCAATTCTCTGACCTACAGGAAGCCACATTTTTTGGTCTTTGTTAGAACTCTAGCAGCAGCATTCTGAACAAGCTGTAGATCTTTTAAATTTTTGTGGAAAGCAATGCCCACAGATCCCTCACATTTATATATGTATATATATGGATGTAGATATAGATAGAGATGTCTATAGAAATGAGATGAACTATTACTACTTCCTGGTTGAGTTGTGTGAACAATTTGCTTAAAACTCTGTTACCTTGGCCTCTGCCAGAGGACATTGACTTCGTGTCCCTCCCTGGCTCCCTTCTTCACTGTATTTAAATCACCCTCCCAGGACGACAGACCTCTCTGTTTCCCAGTCTTGCCCCTGCCTTCCTGCTTCCTGCCAGGTCCGGCCAACGGGGACGTGTCATTACTGCTCAAGTACCTTTAGTCCTTGTAGCGGAGTAACTTGGAGCAGAGGAAAACCCACCAGATTACTTCTGGTGCGTGTTGGATGTAGGGGGACACAGACACTGAGCGCTGGGCATGTGCACGCTTTTTTGATGGAGAGGGGAGAGGAGATGGGGAGAGAGAGAGAGAGAGAGAGAGAGAGAGAGAGAGAGAGAGAGAGAGAGAGAGAGAGAGAGAGAGAGAGAGAGAGAGAGAGAGAGAGAGAGAGAGAGAGAGAGAGAGAGAGAGACTACTGAGAGTGTCTAAGGGCTGTAGGGAATTAGAGAATCTGTTCTGCCACCAAACGGGGTGAGCCGGGTCTCCCCCAGTGCTAATACAGCCATAAAGAACAGTAGATGGGAAAGGACACCCCATTTTTCAAATCAACCGTAATTTATTCATACACTCAAACCTTCGTAAGGCTTTTTTCCTTTTTTTTAATTGGGTAAAAATCCTACTTAGAATATTTGACTTTTCTCTTTGAGAGGCCTATACACTGTGTTAATTATGCATACATGTACTTTGCATACATTATTTATTGTCATCATACTGTACGTATCTAGGGATCAGCTTGGTGAGACCATGCATCAAATGCCAATTTTCACATTCTGCTTAATGCCATACAATTCCTTTGCATTCTACATTTTATTTAAAACATCTGTTATCCAGCTAGCCTCGTAAATGAATTACCATGGGTCTGCGTCACACACCGTCTCTTTTGCTACCTATATGTTCACAGCTTATCCCTTCTTCCCTTCACTCGTACACACAGAAAAGGGCTGGCTCCCGACTGCGTGTGTCTCATGAAAGGGAAACCTAAAGGCTTCGGTATCATAATCAGTCCATGTGGCATACCTGATGTGGTTCTACAGCCCCTACTGGGGTGGCTACGGTTGCAGAGTCTTTTTACAGGGTCACCATTTGCCTAAATGGTGACTCTGAAACGTGGATCTGAGGACAGCCACACTAACTGTAGAAACTATCTGATGGAAAACACACTAAAAAACAAACTGCCCATAAACCCAGCTCTCTGTAAATTGGAGGAGGAGAGGGCGACCCCTTGCACCAATCTGGCACCCCAAAATAGCACCGCCGCAATGTGTTATTTCCCTTTCCTCTTCACCCACCCTCACCCCACCCACACAAACCACCTTCTTCTTGTTAATACGTAATAAGTCAACCTTCTAGTATTGTCACCTTGCCATGTCGTCACGTCACTTCCTTCCCAGGGAATCAAAGCCCCTGTCATCTCCTACACTCACGCACGCACGCACGCACGCACGCACGCACGCACGCACGCACGCACGCACGCACGCACGCACGCACGCACGCACGCACGCACACACGCACGCACGCACGCACACACACACACACACACACACACACACACACACAGACACACACACACACACACACACACACACACACACACACACACACACACACACACACACACACACACACACACACACACACACTCTTGCTTAACTCTCCTTACCAATGTGCATGTGTGTGCGTGTGTGTGCGCACATTTGCTTGTCATGCTGTTGCTGAAACTGAGCGATCCTGTTATGCATGCCAGAACTGCAGGAGGTTCATTAAGGTGTGTGTGATGTTTCCATATGCAAACATGCCCGACTGTGCTGTCTGCTTATACTCGGAGGAGCCAGCCGCGTTTGCTAGGATACCATCAGCAGGTGTGCACAGTCTGCCTATCCCAGTTTCTCTGGCATCTATCTCGCTTGATTCACTCTGCACTGTCATAACGTTGCTTTACTTTGATATTCCTTGTTCTCTCACCGCTCCTCTAATCTGGGAGGCAGCAGGAAAATCTGTCGTTGCCGTTTGAATTCATATCACATTCAAGGTATGATCATTTAATGAATCCAGAGAGTAAAGACGCATATCGGAGCGTATTTGATTATAAAAATATATATTTATATGGCATTAAATATAAAAACTGCAGGGTGCTTTTTTTTTATGGCCTTTGGATGGAAAAAAAACGCATGTCATCCTGGCATTTTTTCGGCAGGCTACTGAAAATAATTAGCAATTCCATGAGAATGCAGTGGCATTTTCCTTTGCTTTGCCCCGGCCATGTTTACCCAATGGAAATTACCGCAGGATACATGTACCCCTCAAAATCCTCCGCTCTGATAGTTGCATACTGGGTCTGCATGCACACTACATTTTGTGTGTGTGTGTGTGTGTGTGTGTGTGTGTGTGTGTGTGTGTGTGTGTGTGTGTGTGTGTGTGTGTGTGTGTGTGTGTGTGTGTGTGTGTGTGTGTGTGTGTGTGTGTGAGAACAAGAACAGTGTGTGCATAAGATGTGTGTGTGTGTGCGTGTGTGATTCCATTAACCTTTTGTGTCTAGGCCTCTCTTTCTTCTCACCTGCCTTGCCCCCCCCCCCCCCATACACACACACACACACGCATATAAGCGTGCACGCACACACTCACGCACACCCTCTCCCCTCCCCTCTCTGGAAGTGTGAGGAAACAGAGCTCAAGTTGAGGCAGGCCTCCCCCCTCCCATGTTAACTTCTGAACCGCCTGACAGGTGGACCTTTTCATTGGGTCTCCTGGGTTATTTAGAGTACCCTGACTGAGTCAGGGAAGGATGTTTTCATTAGCATATTTATTTAAATAGGTTGCGGTACACGATTTAAAAAAATAAAAAAAAGAGAGAAGAAAGAAAAAAGGAAGAATAACCACACACCGTCGTATACGATGCTGCGGTGATGAGCAGCAGTCCAGGCAGAATGTAATGGCAGTGTTGTCAGCGCCTGAATGTCATTGCTGCTCCCATGACAGTTAAGGAGTCATATTAAACCCCGCTTGTGTCCAAACCACCCTAACATATGCATTGTTTTATTTTCCCATCGATGCCTAATGAAGGACTCGTCAAAGTTAAAATGTCACCCGTCCCATCCATTAGACATTCTTATGAAGCACATCACCCAATAGGTGGCTGTTTATTTGTTTTGTTCTATTTTATGTGAATGTGAGTCTTATTGGTCATGGTGAAAGGCCTGTTAGGCAGTTAAACTTTATTGATATGCCAGTCGTATGAAACAGTTCTTATGGCGTTGTTAACTGGCCCTTGCGAGGGTCAGTCACTCAACCTTGAAGGTGAGGCATGTGGAACTTGGGATCTTCTCACTTTAAGTAAGAAGATGATACATTTTGCCCTTTAGCCATTGCACATAATAAGTTACAAATCGACAAAGAAACAAGTCTTACTCCCATGCAAACAGATTGCAGATGTGGGTACGTTCACTTTAAACTCCTCCGCCATCCGAAAGGGCTGACGAAGTGAGCGCACCAAAGCGCTGCCCTAGTCGCCTCATATAGCCGTTTATTATTATTATTGGACCACGAGTTTGGCGGTGTTTGGGGCTCACTCTGCGGGGAGTCCTCCACTTCATAAGTAGCCGGTGAGCTGTTTAGCCGAGCACAACTAGAATGGCTTAGGCGAGAAGGTGGCATTATCATGGCTGTTCACTGAATAATGCACAGAGGTTAAAGCTCCTAAAAGCTTCTCCCTGTGATTTATTAACGCCCGCCTGCAGATAGGGATGGATTATGGTCTGCCGCCGCTGCAGGGTTACAGACACCATGACGGCCCATAACAGTCACGCAGGATTAATAGGGACGAGGGAGGGCAGAAATCAAAGCATTAAAACGTTATATTGTGTGTGAAACGCTTATAATATGTCTTTCATGATGAATGCCCACACAAATTAAGGCTTCATTAGCGAGACAAAAACAAATGGCTTGTGTCCATTAGCCTGGATTTAAGTCGAGGTTGGAGCACTGAATGTATCATTATTTGTTTTTGAGTTCTTATGGTCATGCTTTGGTTTACTACAGCAAAATGACATACTATTTATAAGTTTGTAATATTGAGGCAAAAAGAAAATTAAAAATCCGCCCCGCTTAATTTGCTTTTGGGGTTAACACTGTGTTATGGTTTTGGTTGAGCAAGAAAGCCAATTAAGAGAACACATTGTTTTTGACGGTAGTTTGTCGGCTACATAAACTGCAACATATAGGAACTATATTATATTAGAATTCACCATACTAATGAGACCCATTGAGTTCAAATGAAATCTCACTCACTCGTGCGGAACACAGAGGTCTATATATACTGTAAGTTCCAAAGTGTGTAAGCAATCGATCAAACTGTAAAGAGGTTTTTGGGAGAGAAAACAATGTGTGCGACCTTTGGCAGTTTCACTGTTTGCAGCTTTCCTCTAGGGGCCATGTTGTGAATGTTACATGGCTCCCATCAAATCCTAAATCAGGGCAGATCTCATACACCAGCTTACCCTCCATCAGACCATTCTGGGGCCAAAAAGGTATTGTGAATTCAAACATTGACGTGTTCCCGTAGGGTAACTGCTGAGCACACATGTATTGCAGACAGTTTTACCAACTCCAAAACAATCTGTGCTAAGTTGTGTCAGCTAAACAGAATTTTTGTTGTGACCTCGAAACTTGTCTTTGGCTGTGGTTATCAACCAAAGCTGAACATGGGGGGAATTCATCAAACAACAGTTGTTGGAATTTCTCATATCATTCGTAACATTTTTCTTCCCAACAAATCTTGAACACACATCTCCAGTTTATGCCAGGATTTAGCCAATACCCATTTGTCTGTCTAGAGGTGAAGGTCTCCTCGTATCCCAAGTCTGTCGTTCTCCATCACTCCTCATGATGTCTGCCATCTGGAGCTGGAAGGGTCCAGGCTTCACTCTACAGATGTTCTCTGCGCATGCTTCCTGCAACCTGATGATCCTATTGCTCACCGCATCGTCCCAGCCAGATATCTCTGCCTGTCCGGAAATGTGCCAGAGTGCCACCTTACAACACAAGTCTTCACCTGTCACTGGTCCTTTCTGTTACAACAGAGTCCTGCTTCTACCGACCTGGTGGCAAGTTCCTGTTCTCGGGCTCCTTGATTGATGATCCTGTGTGGTCTTCCATCCTGCCTTCTCCAGATAGTGGCAGCCTTTCCTGATGTCAGCCCCCTCTAAATTATTTGACAGAATACATATTGTGCACCCTGAGCTATAGTGCGATATACCAATGTGTAGACACAGATATGTCATTCTTCCTATCAGGGCTTTGAAGAACCTGTGCTATATACATTTGCTGTCCCAACATTACCAATGCCATGAGTCGTGTCTTTGGCAGTACATTCAGACATATATTTAGACTTGTCCACAATACATCCTGTCACACACCTCGCAAGCTCCAACAACATCCGTCTTGCCGCCGCGTTTCGCCAGTGTTCCATCCCGCCGCTCGAGTCTGTATGTTTAACCCAAATAAAGCAGCACTGTTGACCTTCATTACTCAACTCCCATGGCTTCCAGTATGCTCCACTCTCGGTCTCCCTGGTCCCAAGAGGGAGTGTGTGGGGTGTGTGTGTGTGTGTGTGTGTGTGTGGGGGGGGGGGGGGGGTTGGGTGATCGGGTGAGCAGCCAAGCCTCAAATTGACTCGCCTTGGCTCACTTTGGCAACCATGTATTTCAGAGGTAATAGGCATGCAGATAAGACTGTGTGTCTGTAAATACATGTGGATAGTAGTGTGTGTGTGTGTGTGTGTGTGTGTGTGTGTGTGTGTGTGTGTGTGTGTGTGTGTGTGTGTGTGTGTGTGTGTGTGTGTGTGTGTGTGTGTGTGTGTGTGTGTGTGTGTGTGTGTGTGCGTGCGTGCGTGCGTGCGTCTCCACATGTTTTTCAAGACGTGAGAGCCTTTCACAGCACTCGATCAATACCATACTGGAAAATGAGCGGCGGTGTCTCTGTTTGGTTTGGCTGAGAAGGCAAACAGAGGCCCCCTGTTAAGGAGACGACGGTGACGGAACGAGGTGTGTGTTTTAGTCATGCACACACCTCACTGGCGTGTGGAGCTGCTACTACACTGTATCGCCAGTTGCGAGGGAAACGACAGGTGTCTGTGTGGATGTGCTTGTGGGTGAAACGGATACGTCCTCAATAGGGAAGCGTTTCTTTTGTGTTTGCCTGTACTGGAATGCCGGTTATTTAAATTGCATTTGCATTCCTAAATGCGATTCTCTAGCGCTGCCTTCGACTTACTGTAAACGGTGTACACAATGCGGGCATGCTATTGATTTATTCCTCCCTGCGAGCCACTCTGATCACCGATGAATACCAATGTTGTACCATAACTATGTGTCATTTAGGCTAGAGCTGTTTTATGTTCATTTATTCAAATGCTTTGATACACATATACAGTAGCAATTTCATCCGAAACAATGCAGTGGGCTCAAATGTCTGCAGCATTAAGGTTAGATGAAACGCAGATTTTGGAAAGCACGTTTTGGCTTACATCGGATTAAGTAAGACTTTGCCCCTAAATTGGAGAAAGTTTCTGTGAACTTTAACAAACCTTTAATGAACTATTCAAACATTTTCAGAAAAATTTTGATAATGTCTTGATGAAAGGTGTTACGTTTACGTTTCTAGTGTTTAATAAATGTATAGATTAAATTGGATGCTACAAAAATAACACTTTCTTTTTTAAATATAACATATTATACAAAAACATTCATGTTTTGATAAATCTTGTGAGGTTATAAAAAAACACAAAGACCTGCATACTATTAGTAGGCAGTGCTTTCAGCATTTAAAAGCCTTTTTCGATCCTACCTCTCCAGTCTTAGCATTGGTATTGAATGAAGACTGCTCCTTTTTTTAATGTCCAGGCCTGTTAGCAGCCAGAACGCCAGCACCCAAGGACCTACTATAACAATATCATATCACATATCCTCCTGCCTGCCACCAAGCTTAAAAGGGACATATTACACCACCAGGTGTGAGTGTGATTAGCCTTACAATATGACATCACTAGTGGGCGTGTCCACCTAGATCTGTGATGGATAGATTAGTCTACCAGCCTACTCAGTGGATTGACGTAAACGTTGCTCATCTATCCAGCACAGATCTAGGTGGACACGCCCACTAGTGATGTCATATGGGGCAGATTTTCGAAACGGCTTGTAAGGCTAATCACACTCACACCTGGTGGTATAATAAGTCCCCTTTAACATCACAGGACCCCCTGAACAAATCCACATTGATTTATGATGCTGTACAGTGTGCTTCATTAAACGACGTGGCTCCATACGGTTAAAGGTTCATTTCAATTATATGAGATCGACCTCAAGATGAAATGGTAGAAAAAAATTACATAAAAAGAGTTAAGACTACTAAATGCCTCATCGACATGTAATAGTGTTCTGCATTCTTATACCAATATTTGATCAGATTCTTGCTTACTTCTGATTGTGTGCACATGCTTATGATACCATGCGATAACAGTGTACATGGAAGGGAACATTTACATTTCTGTAGTACAGATGAAACAATAACTAGAAGTGGGGCAACTAGTTAGTAATTATGCATCCTCCACAGTATCTTCACACCATCACTCTCTATCTTCACAACAGTCAGAGCTCTCTATCTTTCGTTGCTATGCTGCTTCTCACCAGCCTTCTGCTTTCATCACAGTCTCTTTCACAGTGTCTACTTGACGCTGTTGATTAAATCAGAAACATGATACAAAGACAATGGGCCCCTTTAGGTGTTTGTTTGATCATTCTTGTTTGTGTCTTTATTAATCTCACTGGCCGATAGTCTAGGCTCAAGAACATGGTTGCGTTCCTCACTCGCCTCATTGCTAGTCGGCCGCTGAATTCTGTGTGTCTCGTTGCACTTTTATTCAAGATAGTGTGTGTATGTGCTCACATGCGTGCGTGTGCACAGTCTCTCTTTTCACTGACTGTGAATCCCTATTCCGAGCCTGATCCCCTCTCTGTGTCTTCCTAAATCTTTTACCTGCCAGGCTGAATGGTAATAGGCAAAATATTTCCCACATGTCCACCCACCGGTCCTTTAGGAGGCCTTGTCTGGAAGTGACCAGGATAGGTTATTACTGCTTAGATCTGGTTATTTTGCTATTACTACATTTTGAAAGTTAAAATACTGAATTATATATTGAAAACGGGCAATAATACATAGTCTCTTTGATGTTAAAAACAAAGTAATCCGCTAAGAAGATTTCTCTCGAGTGGGTGTCAAAGTTGGAAGCTGTAGCTGGAGCCATCTGGGAAGAGTGTAAATCCATGATATTCATTTTGTTTTAGCAGGATGCGAGTGTCAACGTGTGTGGTGTGGTGTGTCCCACCCCTGAGATCATTTGCCATAATTCTCAGCATGCGCTCGCAAAAGTACACTCATATTCAAAATTTATTTCGCTCTTGGTGTCACTTACGAGCATCTGCAGAAATAACATTTAAACACCATGTCACAGAAGGGCAGTTTGTGGTCACAGGTTTCTTCTGGTAAGCCTCCGGTGATTGCTGGTCGGGAAGAGCTTTAGTTCGATTCAAATAGTCAGGAATTGGCAGGAGATTGTGTGCGGGACAAGACTAAGAGCCTTCCTACGAGAATATGGAGACCAACCAATGTTTAAATAATGAGTTCAACCTCAGTTCAGCACAATAGCACACAATAGCATTGTACCTCATGCATTCACAAATGAAAACATGCACGTGCGTGTGCGCATACACTCACCAATACCCTTAGAAATGGCTTGTGGTTATTCCCCCCCCGGAATCAACATTGCATGCATTGTAATGGAAATGTTGTCATGGAAATGTGTCTATGTGGTGCCAGCAGGCAACATCAGGTTTTAATTGAGCCAGGAGTGAGTGAACTCTCACATTTGAGGTCCACGTTCGTTAAGAATAATTACATGTAATAATGAGATTTCTTTCTTGGCGCATAGAAAAGCCAGACCAAAGCAGAGATAATTGTGTGCCGACTGTCACTGAGCAGGACACGGTTGTGCGTCCGCAAAGACAGAGTCACGAAAGAGGACACATTTCTGGACGTGCTGACAAATCGCTGACCAAAGCGCTTTACTCCAGAGAATTCTAGCGACAGCTCTCTTCAAATCCTAACATTTGCTAATAGGAGCTCCCACCATTCCTTTTAGGAAAGAAGTCTTTCCACACCTACCTGGGCTTTTGAGTGCTCCTCAGTGTTTAGCTCGCTTGCTTTAATACTTCGATATTTGATACCTCTTTGAGCAATCCCTTGCTTTCCAATGGTAGCCCGTTCAACATCAAACTTTTGCCTCAATGTAAACACTTTCTTTCTCATGACATTGCTTCTCATGACAATCCATACTGTCTTTCTAATGTATGTTGCCCCTCATTTGTACTTGTGGTTTCATTTCAAATGTCTCGAATATGTCCTATTTTATGTTTGCGTAGGTTAAGTCATAGTAATCATCAGTATTCATTAGCAGGGGAGAATACATCTCAGGAGAAGAAGGTATGTGTGTTTACGAAGAGGCTCATGTGGATAGTTGAATGTTGAATGGGCTTCTGGTGGATAGTGGGGATTGTTGATCACAAGCATAACAAATTTTGACTCAAACCACCTTAAAACTTGGTTCGGTGGGAAAATGACCCCAGCAGTGTTAAAAAGTGCCTTCAATCAAATACAATTTTCTAATATGGCAACATGTTGGACAAATAAAGCATTTGAACTTGAACGCAAATGTTCAACTTTGCAGTCAGTGTGGCTTAATAATATATCAAACAATTGTTGAGTTCATCTTTGAGATGTATGGGTAGAATAAAATCACCCGAATTTACCTGAAATCACAATTTCCTGTTACCGTATGAACTATCTTCATGCATCGTTGAGGACAGGTTTTTAGGCTCTGCCTCATAACTGACAGCAGTGTTACAATGTATCCAAAACAGCTGAAGCGCTGTAGTATGAACTGAACATCTAGACGGACGGTTTCAACCATATTGAGTGCATTTTTTTTCTTATCTGATTGGCAGGTCAATTTTGAAGTGTAATTGTTGACTGTGTTAATCGGGTAAGATAATAAGGCAGCTGACATTTTTGGATTGACGATTGTGCTGCAATTAAAAGCAATGGGAATATTATGGAGTGACATTATGTTATTGTATCTCAATCTGGGTGATCATGATTGATATCGTCGCCTCAATCAATTTAGTGTGGCCAGCATGGGATCATTCAGGGTAGCTGCCTTCAGCCGGACCTTTCTTTTTCTTCATGTTTAGTACATCATAAAACAATCTGGGTCAGCAGATGTTCAAGTGTTCAAGGTCACAAGCTAGAGAATGGCCTCTGACCTTGAAAAAAAAAAAGCTTACCTCTGGAAGGTAAAGGTTATTATTTGTTTTAATTTTTTTAACTCTATATTCTTGTGCTAAATCCATTATTCAAATAATATTTGTTATTGATTTATTTTAAATACAGGAATTATAATTTTCACAAATCATTATTCATTACCAAACGAAATGCACAATGATGGAAACATTTTGTATAATGCAAGAACATATCTCAACAACACACAAAACCGGTCTTGTCGTTTTTAGATAGTTTCATGAAAAAGGACAGATTGTACCCTTAATTAAAAATCGGAATAAATAAACAAATATGTGGTTAGTCATTCTGATTATCATCAAAATGATTCGGGTAACTTGTTTATGTGTTTTGCGTTCATCCAAATGTTAAATGAAATGTGCAACAACGGAAATGATCATTACTTTCAGCCAGTGCATGCAGGTTGTAAATGTAATATACTTTTACTTTAATATCCAAATCATTATTTCCTCCTTATCTCTGAATTCAAAATGAATCCCAAATTCATCCGGTGGAACTACCATTTTCTCTCTCTCGGCTGCAATTTTTCGCCGTGTAAGATGATCCATACTTTGTTCCAACTTTGTGACCAATCCATACTCTTCGCTTCAGTCACGCAGACGAGTTCAGCAGGCCTTGAAGTAATCTCTCGCCTAGATCCTTTGAAGCATCACACGTACACACTCATACCCACACACACACACACACACATAGGCACAAACCTACACCCCACACCTTGTAGTTAATACCTATTTCTGTTGGCTGGTGTGTCACCACGGCAACTCCTGAAGACGATTGATAATCTGTGAAAGACGGAGAGGAGGAGAGGAAAAGGGAATGTGACTGACAAGGGGAAGGGTAGCAGATATGGTAGTGGGGGGGAATGGAGGGGAGGAATACAAGGGAACATCGGGCATAAAGGGAGGGATGTGGGAAGGAAAAAGGTGAGACACGGTTTGGGTGGGAAGATACGGTTGAAGAAGATAAAGCACAAGCTGTGGGAGGAGAAAAAAAAAAAAGTATCAGAGTTCAGGACGAGAACCCAAATGTTGAAACTTGGAGGCAAGTTAAAAAATAAAGTCATCAAATAAACATCATTTCGAAGTAGGCAGACGCCCAAAACTGGCAAACATAGTAAAAAAAAAAGGAAAACTAAAACAAAGACAGAAACAGACACATAACAAACTCGCAAGAATTGAGAATCCAAAAGTAAAAAAAAAGAAAAGGCACATGTTAATCACAGTGTCAATATCTAAGGAAATCGGTTTGTCCTACATGGACTATATCAACTGTAAGAAATGTAAAATACCATACAGTACATGTATACACACAGGGCTATCTTGCATCCAGCGCAATTTACTTTCTACACTGACGCATGTGTCGTTGCTAGTTTACAACTGGCGCAGAACGTTCTTTTCCCTCCTACGCCATGCGACGGTAAATTAGGGAATGATCTTGCGCCCCAAGGGGCGGTTCAGCGAAAGGAGGGGCCGTGTTCTGGCGCAAACGTTCCCTGGTGCTATTTTGCAGTTTCAGAAAACTATTGCGCCACAAACCAGGAAATACCTGGTTAAAAGTCAGTGGCGCGTTATTCAGATGCTATTTTAAGGGCGCATGCATAATGTTGCTTGTGCACCTCGCGCATACACTTTGCTTCTCTCATCTACATAGCCACACATTCTTGGTATATTATTTGGAAAAGAACAGCTGATACAGCGGTAATAAGTTGTACTTTTAAATCAATGCATCTGCAAACACCGTACAGCAAACACATATTTTCTTGACACAGACATTGTGTACAAGCCCATAACTTTTAGGATTGATGTGTATTTGATCGTGAGAAAACATTGTTTTACCGTGAGTGAGTGTTAAAAAGAATGAATGAATGCGGACACTCGTGTGTGTATGTGTAAAAAAATAATGAATGTGGGCGCGCGTGTGCGCGTCCATCTGTTCAAACACACGCAAACTAAACACGTAACGCATAAAACAGTCCATGGCAATGTATATTAACGGGGGGACACATGCATATTAGGTACACAAGTCGATAACGATAATGCATACGATACTGGTGAGAAACGATGTTTGTTAATGCATTGTGTCTATCATTAAATATACCATAGTTACTGCATATCATATGTGTTTTGTATGCCGAAATTTATTTGAGGACTCTGAAGTTTCTGAAGTTGTGGAAGAAAACTCTATGCCATGTGGGAATTAGGCAATATTTGGCCATAAACTGAGCCATTTGAAGTTTGAAATTCATGTGGTCATGCATCTGTCTCATCGGAGACTGCAAACGCGCTGTCAAAATATCTACTCTATTTCAAATGCGCTCATGGCTCTTAAAGGGGATGGGAGATGGCACTCTCATTGGTTTATTGCACATTACGCCCAAACCACACCTACAGGTAATTAGGCTACTTCAGACCAAGCCTTTTTAGATTTGCGCCGGGCGCAAGAGTCATTTATCTGCCGGTAAAATAGCAACATCGCCATAGAACCGCCCAAAAAGCTACTTGCGTTTGGCGCTTCTCACTTGTGTTTTTCTTTGCGTTGTTCATGAACGATTAAAGTTTGAAGGTCTGCGATCATGTAATTGGAGATAAACAAATGTTGTAATAGAGCCACTTGGACATTTATTTGTATTCAACATGTATATGACCTGGTAATGCCCCATTGTGACAAATCGATCTGTTTTGTGTTGGTGAACTGAACAAGACGACAACAAAAATGGTGCACACACAAAGGAAAAACACAGCAAAGTATTGATCGATTATCAATCCATGCATACTCTATGATGGCTAGTGAACAAACAACAATGTAAAATTTCAAACTATGCTATGCATGATATTTTATTTTCAAAATGTATTTTCATTATTAATATGTAACTTTTGCATACCCTCCCTGAAATTAAACATAGTAAAGTAACACTGACAGCAAAAGTCATGTGAATATTGGCACATCTATTGAGCTTTGGATGTTCACCTCATTTCATTGTGTTGCGATAAATGTGTAGGTTGAGGTTTATATTCTCAAGGCACCACCCAAATAGCAGTTTCAGTATCTGTGTTGTAATGTTGTACTTTTCAATATCGGGTGACATGCCTAAACCTATATGTGGTGTAAATAAGCAGTTAAAAAATGGAACAATAGAAATGGAATATATTCGGGTGCAAGCATTTTATATACAGAAACCTTTATCTTTTACCACAAATGTCATCGGTCTAAAGCCATTCAAATCTCATTCAGATCCCCTTTACCGCATTTCTCCCCACTCAATACTTATTTCCTATTTTCACTTCGCTCTGTTTGTCTTCCTTACCCTGCTCTCTATCCATTAACTCTCTCTTTAATAACTCTCTCTCTCTCTGCCCATCCGTCCCTCCTTCTCCTTGTTTATCTGCTCTTCGTCTCTTCTTCCTCTCTATCTGGTGTTCAGTGAGGCAGACTACTGTTGATCAGTGTTCCACTTCCTCTGCTTGTAAATCTATCTTTTTCATCGCATGTATAATCAGATTCCTGGAAGAGCTGTGTTTACGTGTGTTTGTTGTTGCTGTTGAGGTGTGTGTGTGTGTGTGTGTGTGTGTGTGTGTGTGTGTGTGTGTGTGTGTGTGTGTGTGTGTGTGTGTGTGTGTGTGTGTGTGTGTGTGTGTGTGTGTGTGTTTATTTGTGTGCTATTCTGGTTTGTATGTAGCAATAGACACAGCCTTGTGTTGGACGACCACCAAGAGTGATCAAAGTATGGAAGTGAATGTATTCCAGCTTGTAAGCACTGCAGGAGGGTCCTCTCCGCTCCTCCAGTCTCATAATTGGTGGTGCTACAGTGTGCAGAGCTTAAAGACACACACAAACACAGACGCACACTCGCTGGTGTAAAATTAACTCAATATTGTTTTGATAGTACTCCTTTTTGAGTATCAAAGTGGAAATTATCCATGCAGCTGGGTATTTTAGCTGGGTAATTTTTAACACTTCGGCTTTGGTTGATATTCCAAATCAAATAATGTTTTGCCTAACTGAGTTTTTCTTTGATTTGAAAAAAACTAAATTGACTTGACGGAGTGATGCTAATTAATTAGCATCTAATTCATTAGCATCACTAGCTAATTAATTAATTAGCATCACTAGAAAAAGTTCAACAAAGTCTCTGCAATATTATTTTACTTTTTCAGGGAAACCTTCTACAATCTAAAGAATACTCAATGCATTATTTGTTGTTCCACATTGAATTTTCCAAATGTGCTTCTAGCGTTGGCGTTGCTGGTGTTTGCCTATGGAGTTGAGTGTTAAAGCCCAATCTAGCATTAGCGCTATTTTGGGCTTAATGGACAGCTCGGATCCCCTACCTTGACACTGCACTTCAAGTTTAAACAATTTCAACTTAGACCCAGGTGACGCTGGCCTCTCAAAGCGCGTGTAACAAGATCCAAGCGCACCTAATAAGATCAAAGCTTTGTTTGACGTTCTCAAACCAACAGAATCTTAATGCCAACCACTTTCTTAATTTTGAAACCTGTCATGCTTTATGAGTTTATAGCGCTGAACTCCCATCTGATGGCTGGCTATAATCTGAACGCCCATCCCTAGCGTTAGGCACTTGCTGGACGCTAATCATATATTGAAATGCTTTAGACATGTCAAGGTTTCCCTAAAGATTCTGGAAGATTTCCCCCCCCTACTAACTAATATGGTCAACCGGTATAAATGATATTCATGGGACCTTGTTTGCCGTGTGACAAGTGGAATAAACTGATTGCAATGTGACCTCTGCACCTTGTAAAAACATTTGCAATCGTTGGGTCTCGAGTTATCTTGAGGGGGACGGGTATTGCTTAATATGCTGTTATGGTGATTTTTCTTTGACATATTCATAAGCGGTTTGCCAACCACCTATTTATATGGCTTCCAAATGTGGCCTCACTTAAAGAAATGAACTACAGGAATTGATATGAATAAGCAAACAGCAACAGCTGTTATAAGCCAACTGGTGATACGCTGAGTGCTTTGCGACTAAATTGATTCCTTTTTTTGCATGGAATTGATTATGTTTTGATATCCCTGTGCTGCTGTGATGTCCGGTCCAGGAAATAACTAATTCTCCTCTAATGATGATGGAGTTTTAATGAAAGCTTTAATGACGCTCTGAAAACTTCACCCGCTTAACTGTCACCATCAGCCAAAAAACATTGCGCCACAGAAAGCAAATGACATTAGCAGAGAAAAGCATGGACAGAGAGAGAGAGAGAGAGACACTTGGGGGTTAAGGCAAGAAAACAGAAAACAAGACTGAACTGAAAGCACTGTAAGTGGTTTTGCTCATTGTCTGGTGTGTGGCTCATTAACAGCTAGAAAGAGGACTACTGCTAAATCAATTGCTTCATATCCCCCCACAACCAGAGCCATTGCTATTGGCGCATGCACCAAGGTACGCAACATAAGTTGTTAGTAATGATGACACACACTGCAGATCAGGGTTGTTGTTTTTTTGTGTCTAACTTTGTACTGACTTTGTAGTTTGTAATGTATTTCAGCTTCAAATGACATGGCGATATCTGAAGTCAATGCTGAATATAGTGATATAAATAATGTTATCAATAAAAACATATCCTGTAACTGATATATTCTACAAAAAAATGCCTGAATCTCTCTTTGTTTACAAGTATTATACTGTGGACATTCCCAAAATTCCACCCACTCGTTATTTGAATCCAAAAGTATTCTATCTGGGAGGGGCTCTATCCTAAACATCGCAACTTTAAAACAATATGTAGGGCATTGATTGTTTTTATTCCTTCATGATCCTGATACAATGGCAAAGATCCAAATCGGTTCTTGCAGAAAAATAAACTTGGATTAGGGACTATGTTTGCTGTTTGGATCAACAAGTTACAATATTTTAAACGTTTTTGAACAAATGCTCAGGTGTGTGACCTGATCATTTAGCTGGAAGGCATCAGGCTATCATTTCTGGCATGGATTATGCAAACAAACAAAAGCTAGCAACTTTTTGATTACAGAGATGACCACAATGGAACTGGTATTAAGAATCAAATAGCTATTAAAGGGTGTCTGTTGGATTGATTGCCCATACCCCTACGCTTTACCTTTGGCCAGGAAAACAGATTCAAAAGAGATTTATTTGTTATCCTGTCCTGTGTAACTAATGCAACCAATTGGAGAGCAAATGGACCTCTTTTGCTATGTCCCCATTTACTCCAAAACATGGTACTGAATTGATCTATAAAGAAGTTTTAAAAATAAAAAGACAATCAATCAATAAATAAAACACAATCCCCACAATGTTGCATGTGATGCAGTTTAGAGAACAATACATATTTAATCTTTTTTTTTTTCAAGAATTAATAATTATTTGCATTATTTTGAACTAACAAAACGTAGTGATAAAACATGATACGATTCTCCTTGGCCGTTGCGATGATGGTATAAAGCTCTTTGGTATCCACATTCTTAACACAAACCTTTTAGTTCCATGTTAACATAGAAATTGTATCTGGGCTAAAAATTGCTCCCAATTTGACTCTTTCTTCTGGGGTTGAACACGGTTAAGCGCATTGCTAGGACGTCTGCATTGCTTACACGATCGCTCAAGTGAAGGTAATGGCTGTTTGTGTGTGTGGTTGCGTGCTTCTGTGAGCATTCTGGTTCTAACTTTGTATTATCTCAAGTGGAAATAATTCACCACCCCGACCTCTGCACCCTTAGTTTGAATAATACAGACAATTAGCATATGTTGCTTTCTGACCTCGCCAAATGCAATTTTCTTCAACCTTTAACACGTCGACACTCTTCTTCTATGCCTTTTTTTAATGTCCCTCTCTATCCTACGGTACAAATTAGTATGTCTCTATTTCCTTCACTTAACCCATGTGATGATAATGACATGAATGAAGGAGAACATGGCAAAGGCTCTTGTGTCCCTCAGTTCTACAAATGTGTCCTATGTTCCCAGGATCCTATGTTCCCCGGCTCTATATATCAAACAATGGGAACCTGAAAAATACATTTCCCAGCTCTGTATTTGCTTAATATGACATGGGCTAATGTGGGGACTGCTCAAATGGGTTTTGTGGTCCAAAGCACTGCTGTAGGGCCGTGAATATATTTAACAAATATTGTTTTCCTTTGTTTTCCTGACATAAAACAATTGAAAAATTGGCTAATGCCTAGTGTTGAGGGTTAAGTGGTAGGAGGAAGGTACCTCTCGTGGCCGTGGCCAAATTTGGGCCAAATTAAAATTTGAATACACCACAAAACACAAAGGATACTATTATATATACCCAATAAATTGTTGAATCTCAAAACCCACTGGTTATCAATTCAGGACCTCAGAACCAGTAGACTATTTAATATTCCCTGTCAAGTCAGATTTGATCTGGGAAGCCACAGATGCAGGCAGACATTATTTTAGAGACCTTCAAAATCAAATCAAAAGGAGGAACATATACCCTTCAGAACTGAGAAACATGTGACCTTAGGACCCTTAAGAACTGAGAAACTTGTGAACTTAGGAACCTGTGGAACTGAGAAACAATGAGCTTGAAATAGCCCTTTTACCAGAAATGGCAATGGCCTGACCCGACACAATCATATGACAGTGTGATTGGTATGAATGACTGAAGTATTATTGATTACAACTAATGCAATGTCTGGATATGATTAATCCATATAAAGAAACAGATGCACAGAAATTATAATGGATTTAAATAGTCCAGATACCCCGGCTTAAACATGGCATTTTGCTGGCTAAAAATAACAGTGAGTTGAGCGATCCTGAATTGCATGATAATTGCTGTGACTGATCATTTGAACAAGACCTTGGTCGCTCTTTCACCTGCGCACAATCTCAGAACGATTGGTATGTACGAACAGAAAGCTCTGTACCGTTGTGGTACTCACTGTTTGACCAATTACAACCTTTCTCTCTTGACATTGATTTACGGAGACAACTACACAGAGTTCTTCTATACATTTGGCCCCAGGACTTCATTTGTGAATATAGCACAGTGTATTACCAAGCGTGTTAAGAAAGTGTTGAGCAACCACTGGTTCCCAGCTTGGCGCCCTTAGAGTTTGGCCGGCTGCCAAGCCCTGCTGCAGTATGAAGGCTAGATCCACCTCCAGCCCCTCACCCCCCCAACACACACACACACTTGGGCGCATCATCAGCTCAGAAGCTTGGGGCTGCTTGTCGTGTTCACTTAAGGCCTCACTGCTGGACCCTCTAGAGCATATGGGTTCTCCTGTGGCCCTCATCCTCCTTCTCCTCCTCAAAGTCTATGATGTTTCAGAACTATTAGCATAACCCCGCCCTTTGCTATAGGTTGGTTTCTAACCGCTACGTATGAGCAGAGACAGCGCTTCCGCGAGTGATATGTCTAGACAATAACTTATGTCCTCAACTTTGATTGAATGTAGTCTACACACCACA
Organism: Gadus macrocephalus; assembly: GCF_031168955.1. NCBI lineage: Eukaryota > Metazoa > Chordata > Actinopteri > Gadiformes > Gadidae > Gadus > Gadus macrocephalus. Next base: position 20,717,119 of record NC_082393.1, read on the forward strand.
TTCTCTCGCACCTCCGCTTCCAGCTGTTTCTACAGAGAAAACATCTCTTTGCGTCGCACTCCCACAAGCGTTTTGCAATTAGGGATTTGAAGAGATCCAAGACTCTTGTGTAAACCTATGATGATGTTAAGGTAAGACATATATATTGTCTTATACATGATGATACATTCATAGAACACAATCAATAACCTTAATTCTTAAAAATTGTAACTTGCGCTTGAATCTAAAGCATTTTGCTGTTAATAACGTTGATGCATATACTATGTATGATGCAAATTAGGGCTCTCTAGTTCCTTGAAGAGAGCTGGTTTACAGTTCGTAAGATGTTAATTTGGGTTGATTGATATAATTCGGTGACCGTGTTTAAATATTGATGTTTACAAGCATGGCAATAAATTGAATAAAATTAATTAGTGATTAATTGTGAATAATTACAGCAAATTGTGCAATTAATTAGTTGTGCGTGTGGATCGTTCAGTGTCCAGGTTGCAGCACACTTACTCATATGGTTTGCAGTTGTCAGGCTACAAGGAGTCGTTTTTGAATGTGTGCTTTTGTACAAGAGCAGTGTTATGACTGAAATAAACTTCAAACATGAGACATAATATTTTTTAAAAAACATCACTTATCAAGTTGTGTGTTTGTTTTTCGTACTCATAAATAATGAGTGTTTGAGTAAAAAGCGACATCAACATCAGCCCTCGCTAGAGCAAAATTCTGGCCTTGCGATCACAGGGATGAAAAATAAATCAAACCTTGAGAAACACATTTCCCAAAACAGAGCGCACCGTAGCTCAATCGTAGCTTACTTGATGAGGTCTTAGAGGAAATAGTGTTTCGCTGTTGTGTTGTGTTTACACAAGAATCCCTCTCGGAAGAACATGCACACACGTACGCACGCACACACACACACACACACACACACACACACACACACACACACACACACACACACACACACACACACACACACACACAGGTGCACACACACACACACACACACACAAGCACACACACACACGCAAAACCTGCTGAAAAGGTATATTCCTCCAGGCAAACTGTTTATTCCCAGCTCTCTCCTGAGCATTGCCAGGCAGCAAGACACAGATGTTTCAATCCCCAATAGGAATCATGCACACATATCAAAATGGCAAGAATTGTTTTGGGGATAGCTACTGTCTCGAGACCGCCAATAATCATGCACAACACGATTAAACAAACATACCACATACTCTAGGCCTCTGCTCAACATGCTAACCTGTTTCATTCCACGCAACGTTTTATACTATTTGATCTGTCAAATATATTAACATCTTCACATCAAATGACCCCCTCAGGGAAAGGCATTACACTACTGTAGAAAACAAAACACAATAAGATGTCAATTAAAGGTCTATTGGCCATTATAGCCTGCTTTTTAAAGCGGTTGGTTGCACAATAGAAGGCATGTTTCCATCCTGTTTCAATTCATCACATGCTAATGTGAAATGCATTCTATCTCTTTTTTCGACTTGTCCTTGCTATATTGATTTAGACAATTCTATATGTAACTCCCTTTTAGAAATATTACTATGACTTGTGTTCCAACAATGCAGCAGTAGCAGTAGTCGTAATAGCAGTCGTGGTTGTAGCTAAAACGATGTATGTTACATTTGGTTTTCATGAATGTTATGTTCTTTTCCGCATTATGTTCTATATCTGGCCTAAAGTTGTCTAATGGTTACTCTTTTCAAGTTGTGCTATAATATCATAATATAATCATCTACAGTAATTTGGAAAACGCTTTTATCCGAAAGCCTCTTACAATACTGTGAGTGTGTGCATTTTTGAGCACAGCTCCCTTGGGAACGCAAACAGCCGGTTGTGTTAATGTCATATATCATGTGTAATAATGCTAATAGTACAAATTGTACACAAAGTAATTACAGGGATAATGCCATAACATTAATATATGAGGGGTCAAGGTTATTATGGCTGGGAGATTTCACGCAAGCCCATTTGGAGGGTGTAGAGGGGGGTTTGTTTGTTGAAAAGACAATACTTTACTCAATTCGTAAGGGAATTGGGCTATTAGAAAGGGAACTGAGAATCATGAAAAAGCAAACACATTTGGAAGAAAGTGGGCTACATAAGAGAAAGTAAATGGCGAATTCAGACTGTGTTCCCATTAATCTCGGTACCTTCCTTAATGCCAAAATTGCGTCCCTCATATAGTTAGGGCGCTATAAGGCCATCATCATATCTACCTATTTAGCGCCTAATCTCTATAAGTCGGTCTTTATGTTGGCGTGTCCTTCACTTATCTCTAGAACCGTTCATCTGATTTACCTCACACTTAGGCTGTGTATGGCTGGGCACCCGAGGAAATGCATTGTCCACATTTGTTTGGACACTACAAAGTTCAATTTGAATGGACTTTGAACAAAACCAACAACCAGCAGTGTTCTGTTGCGCTTAAGGGGGCGGGGCTTTGTGTGGGCGGGGCTTCATGTGGGCGGGGCTTCAGGTATGCGGGGCTTCACGTGGGCGGGGCTTCATGTGGGCGGGGCTTCAGGGCTCTACGGACAGACCCCAGCAGGTCTTCAACCGCGACATCGGGCCCACACAAGCCCGGTTCACTCTCGTTCACTTCCGACGCTCGTCCACTGTGCTCGGAGGCTGGATACACTACCGTCATATCGCTCTGTCGACGTTCGCACTTGACGGGTGTATTGCTGGGAATCAAAGGGAGCGCGGAGTCGAGGGTTATGTTGTTTGGATGAGCTGCTCTTGAGAGCTTCAAGCAGCAATACAGACGGCTGAAAAGGTTTTGAACGGGCCCTGTGCTCGTTATAATTGCGACCCATGTCTCCAATGTGCTTACTTAGAATTGCCTTTCATATAAAAATGTTTCAACTTTCCAATAGATTTGCCTGGCATACATGGTTGTTCCTCATGGTTCCTCAAAATATGTAAAATAATACCTATCAAATTTTTCCTTGTATCTCTCCCTTCTCTGTATCTCTCCCTCTCTGTATCTCTCCCTTCTCTGTTTCTGTCTCCTCTCTGTATCTCTACCTTCTCTGTTTCTGTCTCCTCTCTGTATCTCTCCCTTCTCTGTTTCTGTCTCCTCTCTGTATCTCTACCTTCTCTGTTTCTGTCTCCTCTCTGTATCTCTACCTTCTCTGTTTCTGTCTCCTCTCTGTATCTCTACCTTCTCTGTTTCTGTCTCCTCTCTGTATCTCTACCTTCTCTGTATCTCTCCCTCTCTGTATCTCTCCCTTCTCTGTTTCTGTCTCCTCTCTGTATCTCTACCTTCTCTGTTTCTGTCTCCTCTCTGTACCTCCGCCCTCTCTGTATCTGTCCCTCCTGTCTGTTTCTCTGTCTCCAGTCCATCCGTCGAGAGGAGCAGGGGGCAGCCTGACGTCTCTGCTGGTACAGCCAATCTCTGCCTCCCTGGCAAAGAGACTGCTATCGTCCCCGACCTCCCCAGAGGGGGGAGGAGCCTGCATCCCGTTGGCCACGCCTCCACATTCAGGTGATTTTTACGATGTAGTGATTATCAAACTTGGATTGCACACAATGTTTTCTGTCGATCAACTAATGGATTAATCGACTAATCGCTGCGCCCGTACTTTATATACAATTCCTGTTGATGAGAGATTGATCCATGCTGTGAAGCTGAAGTTTGCATGGCAGCGATGCACAAATGACACACAAGCACACACACACACACACACACACACACACACACACACACACACACACACACACACACACACACACACACACACACACACACACACAGGTGCACACACACACACACACACAAGCACACACACACCAACATCCTCTCATACAGGTTGTTATTTCACGCATAGACCAAAACAGTGTATCGACCTCCCTTCACCACTGTCTGAGACGGCGAAACACAGGCACTGCCCTCATCCTCGGTCGTTCACACACCCTGGGTGTGAAAGGAGACAAGGGAAGGCCTCTTGAGGTGGGAAGCAGGTGTTAGCCGACCGCGCTGTAACCTAAGCCTCTGGTAATGCTTGATAATCTCACCGTGCGCTGGGTTGAACCTACGTGTGGTTCGGTCACTGTCTTGAGCCACTCTGCCGAGGTGCGGGGCGACTCTGTGTGGGTGTATCTTTTTTTTTTATCTATGGAATATCTGAATTTGATCAGGAGCCACCGTGACCTTCTCTCCCCAGAGGAGTATAATGCTGTTGTCCAGCATGCTGCTTAGCAAACGTAAGCCCACGTGATGCCCGAATGGGCTCTGGGCAGTTAATCAGACACTGAGACACTGATATACTTGCAATTGGAGCTACAAATGTTGATAAGCTGTACACATCTATGAATAGCGAGGGCAGGTGTCTTGTCTGTCTGTCTGTCTGTCTGTCTGTCTGTCTGTCTGTCTGTCTGACTATGTGCATGCATTCACCTACCTGTGTTTGTGCGCATGCTCTGGATCTATGCAAACAAGGATGAACGGAAACACTGGCCCAATTCAGTGAAATGGAGCCTGGTTAGTGAATTGCAAAGAGCCCAAGAGTGTATCACAGGGAGATAGAGAGAGATGTGGCCAACACCATTAGAAGGTAATTCCCGCTATCGAGAGTGTAAATCCCCTTTTATCTCCCCCCAATCACCCAAGGGATTCTTTGCCAATGGCCTCTTTCTTATCATCTCTCTCTCTCTCTCTCTCTCTCTCTCTCTCTCTCTCTCTCTCTCTCTCTCTCTCTCTCTCGCTGCATATGTATCAGGCCCATTATCCTACATTTGACTGGTCTTTTTCCCATTGGACTCCATTTGAAACACACACACAAATGTGGGCGCACACCAACACACACAACCTCACACACTTATGCACAAAACACAAACGCACACACACCCCCACATCTACACATATACAGACCTATATAAATATTAAGATGATATCCCCAAGGGTAAAAACTGTGACTATTGTGGGATGGAGATATGTTGACCCATCAAGGGGTGTGCAGCATTTATTTGACAGAGGATTTATGCATAGGTTTATATCTGAAAATATGAGACAGTAGACTATCATGTATGTACTGGATAATGTAGATATTTGGTCAAAAAAAAGTTTATGCTTGTCAAACAACATATGTGCGAAAAACAATAATTCTTTCAACTCAATAGTTGCCAATATTAGTCGAATTGTAATAATTGTAGATTGAAGTGTAGAAATAGCTTTACTAAATAGCTTTAAACACAAGGCCACCTCCTCGACCCTGCACTGCAACGTACAGCGTTACTCTTGTATCCCAGCAGCTGAATTTCTCTTTACTGGTTCGTCTATCTGTCTCCATTACCCACTCGCCCACCTGAGGAAGCACTCACTGACTGGAACACTGCCTTCTGCCCCGCACCACATCGCCACACATTCACGTACAGATACACAAACACACATGCAACCCCGCAAACATGCACACACAGATACACAAACACACAGGCCCTCACACAAACATGAACAGATACACAAACACACATGCAAACCCACAAACACACATGCCTGTAGATAGACTGTGGTAACCCGGTGCTCGGTTGGGCCAGGTTCCACGGATGAACGACACTTTTAGCGTGCGGACACGCCGTTAAAGGCATTTATTATACAATCAACTTAAATCAAACAAGGAGCTCGCAGTCTCTAGGAGCTCGCAGTCTCTAGGGCCTCCGTGGGCCTCTAGCCTCTCCCGGACACGAGCACTTCCTCCTTGCTCCCGTGCTGTGCTGTCCTGGACCTCCTTTTAAGATGGCTCCTCTGCCACCGGCCAGGTGTCCACCAATCACCCTGATTGGGGAGGCGAAAGGGATGCTCTCCGTCGCCGGCTGGTGGGTGGGGGTGGTATACCCCGTCCTTCACGGTCCCTCGGCCCCGTCCAGGCCGAGGTTTACGTGGCGGGATGCCACAAGACAAACACACATGCACACACACAAACATGCAAACACACATGCACACACACAAACATGCACACTCACAGATACACAAACACACATGCACACATAGAAACATGCACACACCGATAGACAAACACATGAACACACATACACACACGCACACACACACACACACGCAAACACACACACACACGCAAACACACACACACACGCAAACACACACACACCCACAGAAGCACACACACATTCACAGAGAGGCTGTTCATCATGCCTGTACATCACACAGACCTGGCCTTATCTAACATGTCATGGCATTGGTTTCATTGATTCCCTTTAGAGACTGAGGGATACATTAGTGTGTTAATGTGTGTGTCCATCCCAATTACATGTGACAACAAGTCGTTTTTGAACTGGAGGCGACAGTCCAAATATATCCCCAAATAGCCCTTACAAGAGTGTGTCTCACAGGATTTTTTGTTGCTCCGCTAAAGGGGGAAAAAGATTCTCTTTTTTTCTTTTTTTCGTTTTCCATCATGTTTGTAACTTTTGAATGAGGTAAAAGTATCGATGTTGTTGTTTAGGTGGTTAAATGTTGATAACAGTTGTAAGTCGAAACAATGAATGGAAAAATGCCTCGATTTATTCTGGATGAAAGCAAGTAGCAATATCTTCTGGTGCTAAAGTGCTGAAAATATTTCTTTGGATTTGTGCATATTTTGACTCAATATATTTGTATATAGTTTTGTATACAAAAGTTGTCTTCTCATGGGCATGGGTCTACTTTATTGTCCCATTCACAAATCCCTATATATCCACAAATACTAAGAATACTTAGGATTCGTGCGGTGAAAAGTCGTTTTCACAGCCATGTCTGTGAATCGACGTATCGTTCTTTTGTGCGATTCATACGTCATTTAAAGGATCTATAGCATCTATAGGATTTCTCACTTGACATAAAAACTCTATGAATTTAAGTCTTGCCACCAGCTGTGTGTGTGTGTGTGTGTGTGTGTGTGTGTGTGTGTGTGTGTGTGTGTGTGTGTGTGTGTACGCGTGCGTGTTTGCGTTGGTGTGTGCGGTCCAAACAGACGATTCTTAAAAGGTGAGCATTAAGAGAAAGAGGCACAACATTAAGAGCAGAAAGAAAGTGAGGGCGAGAGACTACCAAGTGCAGTGATGGAGAGATTAAGGGAGCAATGTAATCTTTCTCCCATCGATTGGCTAAACCTTTGACCACTGTTGGGGATGGAGGGCGCTATCATTTGTTTTCATCTGAGGGGCCTTTATTCTCTTCCCCGGCTCTTTTTAATTCCTTTTCTCCCCATTTCGTCTCCTTATAATTCCCATTAAATTAGAGCCGGCTCTATAGGTTGGCCATTGGTTAATTGCTTGGGGGGGCACAGTGGGGATCTACCGATCTTAAAGAGATGACTTGTTGGGGGGGACACCACTCACACACTCTAAGTGCCCGCAGGCTTTTTTTTCTAAGTGTGTGAGTGTGTTGTGTCCATGTCTGTGTTGGGACTGTGCTGTGAAGTGTTTGTACATTGGTGTGTTGTTTGTGACAATGATACGCACACACCCATCCCCTATTCAGGCACCAGAAAGGAGATGCGTGTCGAGAGGCTCACACCAGCTACCTTGATGGCTGAGTCCAGACGGCCCCTACTTCCACCGCAGGATAGAACTAAGCGGATTCCTGCAAGTCTGCCTCCGGCACAATGCCAAATCCTTTAAGGTTGTGCTTTCGCCCCGCAGACGCATTCATCTTCCTTTAATTATAATTGCAGAACCATCTCCCCCTCGCTTTCGCTCACTCTCTATTCACAAACGGCAAAAGCATAGCACATTTCCTCAGTAATTACAGCGGCAGGGCACAGAGGGGGCAAGAGAGAGAGAGAGAGAGAGAGAGAGAGAGAGAGAGAGAGAGAGAGAGAGAGAGAGAGAGAGAGAGAGAGAGAGAGAGAGAGAGAGAGAGAGAGAGAGAGAGAGAGAGAGAGAGAGAGAGCAGAGAAATGCAGAACAATGTGAAAGCGCTTTATAGAAAAAAGGACTCTGAGGCCCCTTAATTACACTGCTATTGATTGCTCTGTGCAGGTTCCCTACATTCACTTATTGCTGCCCTCCCCTCCACCACCACCGCCCTCGCCTCAACTCTACTCTCAGTACCCCACGAGAGGCAACGCTGAAGCATCTGAAATCAGCTAGCGTGGTTCTATATCAGCTCTTTTCATTAGCGTCACGTATATCTCTGGGAGTTCGCAGGTGCATTGTTGTTCAGCGGTTGTTTATCGCTTTGAGTGATTCATTTTCCATTTGCAAAATATGGGCAAAATGACTTTAGTTCAGAGCCTTTTGTTGCTCCTCGCCGGGGAAAATATGGCCCGTTCGCTGCGGGAGAGATGTTTATGGTGGTAGTAACTGTCTAGACCGAGGCTGCAATTCACCGCCATAAATATGGTGCCGTAACACAAAATTATAGTCCCTCATTATATTTCACAATAATTTAGCAAGAATGCTGATAGTTTCAAAAGGCGGACCTGATGTTTCCAGCCGTTTGTAGTGTAATCTGAGGTGTTAATGGGGATGTTTCACCTGCAAGTGAATCGGTGTGTGTGTGTGTATATGTATATATATGCCGTCCTGACATCAAAAGCGAATATGAAATATACTTGGTTTGCCTTGCGCTCCATAACAACATCATGGAATCCCCTTTCTACAATTCCCAGTGAGGCCACATTTAGTGATGTAAGGCACACACTACAAAACTTTTTAAATCTTAGGACATCATCTCAGGCCATCTCATATTTCCTGTGCTCACAGGGTGCAGATTGCACTCCAAATCCAGGAGTTGGGAGACTTATGTACAGCCAGCCAGTAACAAGAGACAATCAATGAATGCTGCGTTGAGTGATCGCTGGTCAGTAGAACAAAATCAGAAACCAGTAAAGTTGGCAAACAGCCAACATGAAACCAACTTTACTGCAGTAAGGCGGTGAGGGGCGAGATAGAGCGAGAGCGGTTGTCAGAGACCCAAGTGTCATTTAAGTCTGGGAACATGAGGACTCTGACATTCTCCTATGTGACCAAATCAGAGCATGCAGCTTTGTGATTCCTTTCCAATTTCCTTCCGATTGCTGAAACCAGTTTATGACACAAAACTGCCTCTGATAGTATATTGCGTACACCCTATCATAAAGAAGAGGCCAAAGCGACCAATAAGAACGCAGCTGTAAGGCCCAGGTCGGGATTGCACTGCAGTCGGTGACGCCTCGTTTCTGCGGAAATGTCAAAAAAAGGAAGTCGTCGTGGCACAGAATTTCTTATTCAAACTCCTGGAAAACTTTAAGCGAGGCTCACCTCCTCACCTGTAAAAAGCAGCCCCCTTCTGTAAAGCGATCCATCATGAAGACTGCGCTGGGAATTACTCGGTGACGAATATCTCTCTCCCTCCGCACGCTCTCTCTGCGGAGTGCGGCTGCAGATTGGATACACAAACGGGACCACATGTTCTTTCCCAGTGCTCTTTAGCCAAAGTCATTTGTGTTGGTGTCACACATAATAAATGGCTCTACGTGGTACCTGTGAGAAGACGGGCAGTGAATTTTGTAACACGTATTAAACAAGGATTTGGAAGGGCATCGGTGGGTGTGTGTGTGTGTGCGTGTGCAGGTGTGTGTTTCGGGGGATAACAGAGTTGGTGAGGTGTTGTATTGCGTGCCTTGCTGAGGAATGCATGGAAAACATCCCAGTGAGTATGTGGTCTTACTTCCTGCTGGGAGCTCACGTCAACACGGCACCTAATAATGGTCAAGATTATTATTGATCAAGATCTAGATAAACATCTTGACCTATACATCGTTTACAGGAAAGTCACAACAGACTCCAATCCCCTCAGCCCCTCAACGCAGTGTTTTATTGACTATTATAATTATATTATTATTAACCCTAACAAAATGGAAGAGCAAATTTATCACTCCAAGGAGTTATGGAGAGAGAAGTAATAAACAGAAATAGAGACAGATAAAACAACATTAAGAGTCTTGGAGGGTAAAACCAAATAAAAATGGAGAGAATATTAATTGAAAGACAAGAAGAGAGATATATTGATGTCTCCCTCTGGTCATCTGTATCTGTTATTAGTATGCTTGTTCCATCCTATAATAACCTTTGTTCACTAATGGGCTAGGGTTTACAGCAGGAAAGGCAAACATACTTGTGCATGTATGTATGCACACCTAATTTCTGCATGTATTGGGATATCCTATTACCCATTGCTTTTAGCTTAATGGTAACAACGACCTTTGACCCGTTTGACTAAACACTATTATTCAGGATTAAAACTTTACAGGGCGAGGGATGGACAATGACTTTCCCATTTGCAGGCCAGCCCAATAATTATGTTATTCAATAAAACTGAATAGTCCTGTTTAGACACATTCGAAGATCATTTGTGTATGTATATGTGTGTGTGTTTTGCCGGAGGGAGAATTGTACTGTGAGTGTATAAATGTCATGTTAATCCCCACATCTCTGCTTGTAATTCTCAGAGAGGAAAAAGGTCAGACTCACCATTGGAAACCAGTGGACCCACAGCAAGATTTACAACCTGGTCGGACACCTGCGTGGTAGAAGGAACTCAGGTCAGCTGACTGTCTGTATTCAATCTTTTGAACTGACACCTTAGAGTTCATTGCGTTTTTGTCTTTATACATAGACTGGTTTTTACTTCGGTCAAAAGATATTTATTTAGGAGATACAATTCTCAAAGGTGTGATCAAGCAAACTATTTATTTTTCTCATAAATGTAAAATGTGTTATATAGCTGTTCTGCATCTGTATGCTCTTGCTATTTCGCCTGGAACATTTAAAACACCACAAATACATCTTTCTTATATTACATTAAAGGTATAATAACATTTAGAATAAATGTGAGTAAACGAGACCAAAGGTGATGTAAATAGAACTTGAATTCATTAGCTTGTCTTGTCTGTGAACATGAGTCATGTCAGATAGATTTTCTCCGGCAATGTTGATGCATACAACAACTCTCAAATACACATCAGATCTCAATCCACTTCACGGTGTCGAAACACTTAGTTAATTATGGTTTTGATTGAGAGATCCCTATCGGCAGAAATTACATATTATATTGTTTGTTTTGCGTTTTATGTTTGCGCCCTCCAGTCTGAATCTGTAGGCCCCATTGCCCAAACAGAGCAACATTTGAACCCGATTACTTTATTTATTACTCAAAAGGTAACCAGATAATAAATCGATGAACATTATCCTATTTAATAAAAAAAAATATATACCATAAAAGTTGTATTTTTAATTCTCCAATTCACCCGTATAATCTCCTGTGAATTGCATTTTTGAGTTTTGGCAACAAAAAGTAAATACAGAAATTTCTATATTTTGAGTTAAGGAGACACAATACCTGCAAGTACCCTTCCTAAAAAGCAGCATGTTCGAACACCCACAAAACATTGAAAGACATTGGGTCATTGCTTCCACCCTTCATTTAACAGCACTTCTAGTGTTTTGTTTGCTCTTCCAAACATTGTAATAAGTGACTGAGGGCTGTTTGCTGCGCTGCACTCGGTGCGGACACTTGGGACATAAAGTGCTGAATGAAACAGCATCCATGTCATAGCACCCGCTAACGAATGGCAACACATTAATCCAAGTAGCCCACTTGGCAGCTCTAGGACATGAACAGGCAGCCCATTTGTCATGGAGTGATATTTGAACTGAGATTTAGCTGTTATGCAGATAGACCGGGTAAGAAGTCCCCCACAGATGAAGCCTATAAATGACGGTCAAGTATTGCAACTTCAGTGTGACGTTTGATTCTGTTTTGATTTACACATTGGATGAACATTTGTATTGTTTCATAATGAAACCTTGATATTGTATCATTAACACATTTTATTGCTTGTTTTGCATTGAAACGTAACGTAATCCTTGTTTCACAAAACGTGCACCATCAACATATGCTTATGCTGACTGGGTTGACACACACAGACCATAAACAAATGCCATTCTGTCCCCTGAATGAAATAGATGATTATAATTCAGTCCATATTTGAATAGCCTTTCTCTTAATACTTTGTTTGTTGATATAAAGCTGTATGCCCTTACTACGGACCGTTGAGGGGCAGCCATGTTACTAGAAAAGTAGAATTTATTTAAAATATTATGAACCATTTTCCCTCCATTGTCATCGTCATCCATCTTGTCCTCTTCCTCTTCATTCTCCTCTTGCTCAAGCTCCTCCATCTCATTTTCTACCATCCTTTTCCTCCTCCATATCTCCCATGTTTACTCCCATTTTTTCTTAATTTTTTATTTTTTTCCTTTTTATTCCATATAATTGAGTCCTCTTTTCTGTAGTAATATCATCCTGGTCCTCTTCCCTCACTTCATCTTCCTTTTTTTTTCTCCTGCTTTCCTAAATATGTTTGTCCTTTTCTCCCTTCTTTCATCCTCTTTTGTTTTCTTCAACATTTATTTTCACTCCTGGTCGTTCCTCCACTTCCTCTGCATAATCTCTGTGGGGGTCCTCCGCCCACGCTTTGCATGGTTGAATCTGATTGGTTTGGCCATACCCATCGTCGACTTACGAATCATATACTTTCTTATATATGCGGCTCAATGATGGCTCATTTTGTTTGGTTTAACGCTTGAAAGAAATCAATCGGCACATCATGGTTTCCCGCAGCTGTCAATAGGCGAGTTGCAGCACCCCCGCTAAAGACCAAAGCGGTCAAACTAATTACCTTTTCCCAACGTTCACTTCCTTCCTGTCGACATCTGCATCAAACTCGACAGCAAGCATGGGCTACTATTAGCGTATTATACACTATGATAGGCTTGTACAATGTAGGCCCTCCGTCGTCATTATGAAACATCTATGAAATCAAACGGGGGCCTCTGAGGCGGAGAGCTCGGTTGTAATTACGCCCAGTTTTCACATCCGATCCTGACAAAACTCGCGAGTTCAGCTGATTAAAAATGTAAGAGACGTGTGAATGAGGCCTTTCAGCGTTTAACAAATGGGGCACCGTTTTTTGCAGAACAGTGAAAAAAATGAAAATGCAGAAAAATGCACAAGCCAGTATAGAAGGAGAGAATGATGTGCAGCTCCAGCATAGATTGCACATAGACCTCTGAAGAATAAGTCCCGCCTCCGAGGCCCTGGGTCCCATGTTTAAATGTCTATGGAAAATAACATGGAGGTTTTGAATGATCGTACGTGACAAACTCTGTAGGTGGCGAAGGAGTAAAAGCTGCTCAGGTTTTGAACTACACACGTTTACCGTCTAGATTCCACTTGGGTTTTGGGTTGTCGGGGCCGTTAAAGTAGTTAACTATTATTAATGCTAACCGGGAGCTAGTTCTGATCTGCGCAGACTTCATACGTCATACTTGTTAGGGAGGCGGGAGTTGCTCGCAACCATTCACATCCTAACGTGATTGTCATGATTTCACACGTGATTTCATTGGTCTAAAAGTCCTAATCAATGAATCCTAAGAGGTTCGGCCTCTTTTCTCCACGACCCGACTTTTGTTTTAGACCGTGATAAGAGTTTGTTGGCTGTTATCGAGATATTCGATTGATTGTAGATTTTAGCTCATAGATAGTAATATATATATATATATATATATATAGCATAAATATAGTAATAGTATTGACATATTATAGAATGGACAGCGGATTCCAAAATGGCGCCCATTCATTCCTATGAAAACTGCTCGATGTCGCAGGGCAACATCAAGGAGAGATTTGCTTCCGCATCATGGGTGCCTAGCCACGCCCTAGTTCATGACGTATCTACTTCTGGGCCCCTTGAATCGAGGGACCCGTCCACAGTCCGCTTACACAGCTGCAATACCAGGCTTGGCCACTGAGCACTGGTGGATTGCGGAAGTATGCACTGTTCCTGGGGGCTTGGCTCTGGTGCCATTTCGGTGAAGACAAACTATGAAACATTGCCGTTGCTATGCAACCTTGACTAGGAGAGTCTTGACGTCTTAAGTCGGTGCAGATCGGCGTTAGCATAATGCTTCTTCATAATAGTTAACTACTTTAACGGCCCGAGAATCCAAAACCCAAGTGGAATCTAGATGGAAAAAGTGTAGTTCAAAACCTGAGCAGCTTTCACTTCTTCGCCACCTACATAGTTTGTCACGTACGATCATTCAAAACCCCCATGTTATTTTCCATAGACATTTAAACATGGGACCCAGAGCCTCGGAGGCGGGACTTATTCTTCAGAGGTCTATTGGTCTGGGGGAGCTGCTGTCATTTTCTTCAGCTAAAAGGCGTGATCATCGGGCCTAGTTCAACTGACTATGTACACAATTGGCTGATGGCCGCCGCTTCCCTGTCGTCATTGTGTTAAACCAGCCAATAGCGCGCCGGGGGGGGGGGGGGGGGGGGGGGGGAGAAACCAGCTTGATGATTGGCTCCCACAAAAACGTATCGGAAGCAGAAAGAAATGTATTGCTCTTCTCAAGACCCTTCTGAAGAGCGAATTCAAATCGCCAGCAGAATGGGCGGGGCTACCCAGTCTATTATTTTGGAGCATCTCTAATGGTTTAGAAATGCTGAGCAAACTTTAGAGGTATTTTTTCATGACATAGTGTTCCCTTCCAGACTAAATGTCTAGAATGTGCTCCACTTTGAAAATACAATAATGGGATGGTACCATTGCCAATACACAATAGGGTTATCAAACGAATAAGGACATTTGTGGAAAGCAAAACATAACTCAGCAAATTGCAATTTGCTGAGTCAATCCGCCACCCCAACAAAAGGAACATTGAATAACTCATGGGCTTTTCCCTCTAGAAGCCAGGCAAAGCTGTAGACTCAATTAGCATCCCCATCCTCCCCAATGCAATTTCCCGCTATTATACATGCAAAATTTTCCTGACAAAACGGTTCGACTATTGAAGACGACGTCGCCTAAATGTCCTGTCTATCAAAGATTTGAATCGTCACAGATTTGTGGTCACGCCCAATAATCTCTATCTCTCCTGGTCTCTTCTATTCCTTTAAAGTATTTCTAATCTCTTAGCATATGTCTTCCCTCCTCCATTTATCCTTCTCTTCATCTTGTCCTCCTCCTGCGTCTCCTCATAATTCTCTCCCACCTCCTTGTCCTCTTGCTTCCTCCCATCCTCCCACAACTTGTCCTCTCCCTCTCACTCTTTTTCCTCCTCCTCTTCCTCCTCACTTTCTCTGTGTCATGCTTATGTTATCCCCCTCCTTCCTTCTCTTTGACTTCTCGTAGTTCTCCTATCCTTCCTGCTCCTCCTCCTTCTCCTCCTCCAGTTTCTACCCATCGTTATCTTGGTCTCGCGCCTTCTCTTCTTTATAGTGAAGGCTCTTTTGCCTCTCCTTCCTCTCTCTTTTTGTCTGCCTTATCTTTGTGGTCCCATTCTTTATAGTACTGCCTCCGTAACCCTTCTATTTTTTTTACATTCATTCCTCTATTTCACCATCTCCTCTCCTGCACCCTCCTCTCCTTCCTCCTACAGTCCTCCCTCCCTCCCCTCCAAAGGACTCATCCCCAGGGTGTGAGAGGGGGTAACAGCATCCCCCGCCTGCCCCTCTATGCAGGAGGATGTATCAGGAGTAAACCACCTCTTGAGGAGGCTCTCTCCTCTCTCTCCTCCTGAATTCACAGTCGAGAAAAACAACTTCTAACGTGCTAAAGATCTTCCATCTGAAAAACATACATCTGTGCAAAATCCATAACAAAATATTGTGACCTATCAAGTCATATTGAAATTGAAAAGTGATTACAACATTCACACACACGCACACACACCCACAAACACACACACATACAAACCCAACACACGCACACCCAAACACACACATACAACCCCAACACACACACACACACACACACACAAACATGTCTATCCAGACAGTTGTATCCAAGCAACAGCCCAGCAGGGCCGTTCAACACACGTCGGAGGCAGGAAAACACACTGGAGAGATGGTGGACGGGGTGCGGCAGGGAACGCAAACCCCTACTAGCGCTTTCTGCTTTGTTCAGTAAAAAGCACTGTGGAAAATGAAATAAATAATACTGTAATATTATTTGTAATGGTGATGGCACTAAATGGCCCATTAGAGGGAACAAAAGAATGCAGAGGGTGTTTACCATTTGGGCATTCACCAGGACAAAGTTGGAAGGTACAAAATCTAATATTTCTCATGGAAGGGATATTCTTCTGTGTTCGTTCTCTTATCGAGTAAGAATTAATCATCTCCACATTCAAATGAGCTTAGCCCCCTAGCCTACATGAGCCATTAACAACACTTCATATATTACCCAGTACGGATGTCTTCGGGGAAATCAACATGGACCTGTTTTCTTATTATTCTTCTTATTATAAGTCCTGTAAGAAAAGTTTTTCATCAAAGTGGCTGGATGCTTCTCTCCTAATGCATGCACATTTAAAGTAGCAAAGACACACACAAAGACCGACAGACATACACACACGCAAGATACACAAACACGCACAGACACGCTTAAAGACACACACACGCACACACACACATGTTCAAAGACACACACACAAAGTTCCAGGCACACACACGCATAAAGACACAAAGACCCGCACAAACACACACGTTCAAAGACACACACACACACACCCACACACACACAAAAACACTCACACACACATACACACACATGCACAGAAACACACACACACACACACACACACACACACACACACACACACACACACACACACACACACACACACACCATGATGCTTCAGGCTCCTTTGTAACTTCTTACATGTTCTGCACTGAAAGAATGTCTGAGTGAGGATTCACAGAGTAGGATCCTGCAGGCATGGCGTTGATCAAACAGAACATTCATCCAGTAAGCACGCACACACAAACAGCCGGCAGTTGATTTTTTTGCTTGTATTTTAAAGGCCACATATTACACTTGTCACAAGTGATGCTTTACATGTCATCTTAAATGTGTAAACACATTGTGTGACAGCGTGCCTCGAGAGAAAGCTGCCACTCAAACGCTCTCCCCACCACACCTTCTCAGGTAGCATCCTGATACCCAAACCCGTGTCGTTCTTCTCTCTCCTGGTCCGTGCCACCGGCTTGCACAGCCTTCATAATTGTTTGTTGTGTGCTGTTGAAAGATCGCGCCCAGCACGCAACGAGTCTGCCAGCCCTCCCCAGCAGCAGATGTGTCTCGCCATGGATCTGTAGCGATCGAGAAATCACAAGAAAACCTTTCAAATAGAGGGGGATGTGTCTGGATGGCAATGTTTTGGTTTATTAAGTCAAACTTAACCTTTGAATGCTGTTTACTTACCCTTTAGCTATTGCAGTACAAATGAGCTCAAGACAAGTTTTTTTCATTTTTTGTGCTTACCAGAATCTACTTGATCTTTGATAATCATTCATCTTAGATTTTATTCCTCCATTTTTCCAAGTAAGGTTACAGATTAGTTCAACCCGTCAAATGTTTTCGACGGTATACAGCTATATATTTAAACGTACTGGAAACCAATAAATCATTCATTCGCTTCTGAAGGTTATTACATTAGGATATATATTAGGCATCAAAACAGCTTGAGGGTGATACAATTCAGTCTGTCTATTTTTGTTTTCAAACTATTTGGGTGGAGTCAAAAGTTTGAACGCTTTACATCAACAACACATAGCCTCTCTTTGCACCTCAAGCTGATTGGCTGAAACCCCATACATTGACACTCCTTTTCCCTGCTCCTTCATTACCACTAGGAAAGCAGTGTTCTTTTTTAATCTTGGCCAATTGCTTGATTTGCCAGGCAATAGCTTGTTTAAAATACTTGTTGTTCTTGTTTGGAAGATGGTTCATTGGTCGCAATCTTACTTGGCATAAAATCACAAATATGGTTCAGTATTCTGCAGCTGTTTTTTTCAATTGGGTAAAAACTGTGTGTACCGCACACTGCAAAATGTAAAAAAAAAAAAAGCCTCAATAACTTTTCTTTACTGAACCAATAATTGTAAGACAACACATGTTGTTGGCATCTAGAGCTTTTCCTTGTCCTTTCTTTCCCTCACAAATGTGTATTTTACTTTATGAATCATACTCCTCATTAATAAATCACAGTTTGTACGATTTTTATTGCATCAAAGCGGCATGTGTTTGCTATGTCTGGCCTGGACTTATTGTTTATACTTGGAAGTTGGGTGTGAATAAGATGTCTGTATGCAGGCATGTTAAACGCTGTGTAACGCATCACAATAGTTAACAAATGTATTCACGGTGGATGAGGGGACGTATTTTCGTCCACAGCAGGGACAGCATGTGCTAGCACATGCTGTATGCACGCACGCAGGCATGCTATGAGTGTGTTTGTTCACGTTTAAGGTCACACATTATACCAACAGGTGTGGGATTGATCAGCCGTTAAAAGCCGAAAATCTGCCTCTTCTGACATTACAAGTGGGCGTGTCCACCTAGATGCGTGCTGCATAGATCAGCCTACCAGCCTACCCAGGGAACTGTAGCAAGCGTTGCTCATCTATCCATCATACAGCTAGGTGGACACAACAACTTGTGGTGTCAGAACAGGCAGATTTTAAAAACGGCTTGTAATGGCTAATCACACTCACACCTGGTGGTATAATATAGGACCTTTAAGTGAGGATATTGTTCCATTTGAGCTGTTATTGCAGTCATCACTGATGGAAACACAAACTTGTAACAGTTGACCCCTGCCACACATCACCTTGGCGGCTTTATCGGGCACCTCTGACCACCGCAACACAGGTTGATGATGTTAAACTGCATTAATGCAGTGTTGTTACAGTCAGAGTGGGGGTTCAGTGCTGGCCTGTCACAGCTCTCCAGAGTCTGTGTGGTGATGGCTGGTTTGACCTGTGTGCATTGATTGTCCAATGCCCACGGTGTAAAGCCTCACCCAGCCACAGTGTCTGATCCATCTGATTCTGAACCAGCCTTCAACCACACACACACAATCCAGATATATAGATTCCACAAACTGCAATCCCTGCCCTAGCCCATGACCTACGAGAAAATGTATAAGATCACAATGTAAATAAACAATGGATCCCATTTCATTTCGATGCGAACGCGTGGGAGGCGGTAGTGTTTTAACGATTTATTCCTCAAAAGGACAATTCCTTAGCAAAATCACAAACAATTTATCGCTACTGCTTGTTTTAAATCATGAACATTGCATCAGAATCCCAATAACTTCCCGTCCCGGCATCGATCCCCTCTCAGTGAAGGATGGCGGTAACGTTTAACATATTGAATTACAGCAGAGTTCAGTTCCTTCTCCTTTATCGCCCAATACATTCTTCCATTATTTCAACCGAGGAAAAATAACAAAACCCTTCCCGTTGTGCACGGCCTCGGGAAGGGAATGAATGAGGATTCAATAGCAACACGTTGTAAAAAAAGCCCTTTCTTTCTGGAGATTTGTAGCCCATATTACCTGCTTTACCGGCAAATTATGGCTGGCTAATATCATATTATAAATCAGCTTGGTCATATATTTCTTTCGCCGCTTCCACCAGCCAGACATCGGATGTGGCAGGTCGCCACATACTGTAGAGAAGATACCTCTAAATAGCCACTTAGAATGTGTGTGTGTGTGTATGTGTGTGTGTGTGTGTGTGTGTGTGTGTGTGTGTGTGTGTGTGTGTGTGTGTGTGTGTGTGTGTGTGTGTGTGTGTGTGTGTGTGTGTGTGTGTTTGTGAGTGCGCGTGCTCTCTCATTAATGAGATATGGGATAGGTGAGGCAAAGACAAGATAAGGGGCCGACAAGACCAGATAAAGGGTAGACAATTAAAAAGTGAGTAGGGGGCAGGAGAAGAGGCGGTTGAGCTAGATCATTTTGAAAAGCCATTCTTAAAGGACATCATATATTTCCATATGACCTGAGTTAATAGCGCCACCATGGCCCACTCGGCCGAAAATACCAAATGAGTAAGAAGCCGAGATGAAGTGAAAAGAAGCACATATGAGTAATGGTTCAACGATAAGGCAACGTTTTGATTAACTAATTTGGTTGAATCCTTCAAATGTAAGGTCATTGAAGTTATTGCCGCATATACTTTTTTGCGAAGGTAATTATAGATGAGTAAAGAGTGAGAGCAGAAAATAACAGAATATACTTCCCGCCATTAGGAATTGTTGAATTTCCCGTGCCTGTGATTGACAGGAAAATGGATTCTCCAAAACCAATCAATGAAGAGATTCCCTGAAGAGTAGGGAGTGATCTAAAATCAAATGTCTCATACAGAGGAAGGTGTAGTCAAATCAAAACAGATATTCACACAGAGCATTTGACTCAATAAATGCTGACATATGTAATTTCTAAAAAATTACACTATAATAATAGTTATTACATTTTACCTACAGCATCTTTGAGTAAAAGATAGACCTATGAATGCAGTCTAAGATGAAGGAGTATCTTAAGCTGTATTCACAGTGTTCAAATCAATTTTAATATGTAATACAATGTAATATACACAGGCTATGAACGCAATCTCTGAAATGCGTGTCTATTCAAATAGGGGAATCGTAGGTGGAAGAAACGATAGACGGTGTGAAGCAGGAAAGTTCAACTGAAAAAAATTACCCAAAAGAAAAAAAAGAAAAGCACCCAAAAGCAGACATTGTTCAACAGAAGCATTTGTCACGCAAGGGTAAAAACACTGTCTCAGCACCCAGAACCACCAGCTCTTCCATCAGGGCACACACTCTCTGGCACGCACACGCACACTCACGTACACACTCGCACAAACTCATACGGTTGCACACACTCTCTCTCAAACTCTCAAACCCACAGACACACACCCTCACCCGCACACCAGAACAGATGGAACACACACACACTCTCATACACACACACACACACACACACACACACACACACACACACGCACTTGCAAGGATATGTGGTTAAAAAAAATATATCAGGTGAAGGGTGGCAGAAGTGCAAAGTGCAGCTGCACTTGCAGTCCATGGGTTTGATCCCCTGCTTTTTGTAATGCTGTGGGACTTGTAAAGCAGCAGTGTGCTAAGTTCTTACTCAACCAAAAGTTGAGTTTTCATGACGTGTCCCTCAAGTGTTTTTCATTCCCCGCAGCAGTTACTCCATCAAACACCAGTATCTTCCAGTTCATTTACACAGGAGGGAATGCCTTCCTGCTGTAATAAATCAAAAACCTTAGCCCCAGCCCCTGGTATTTTTTATGTATATTTCCCTCTCTGCCTTCTACCCTTTATTGCTAATATTTACCCAGAAGTTGTTTGGAAATAACTGACTCACATTTTTGTAAAATTTGCACAAAATACAAGTTAAACCAATGAACTATGGAGTCAGTGATCTGCGATTGCAACAGTTGAATGTTTGTTGAAATGATAAATGAGTCCACCTGTGTACTGACTTACTGAAATTATTTATATATGCTTTTAATTATGAGGTTAATTTATCAGTAATTCAGTGTAGCGGTAACAAAAGCGTTTCAAGATCCATGATCGTGTTTTTATTACATGCATCATTTACTTTGATAAATGTACGGGCAATTATTAAGTCACCGAAATGAGCTTATAATCTTTTCCAATACGAGTGCTTTTGTTTTTTCCATTACCTCCTGTCAGTGATAAAGTACTGGGTACACGCTAATTAATGTTATACAGCCCTAAGCCAAGTCAAGCTTTGAGAGAGGGGAATGGAGAGAGAGCAGGGGAGAGTCAGCTATCGTTACAGTGTGTACATTTTCTACAGTCCATTTTCCCGCTTTTTCCAGATCGCCATGTGCTGGTCGGCAGCCATCATGACAGCAGTCAGGGGGGCGGGGCCCCAGCCATTATGACACAACTCATCTCTACCATGATGGAGCAGGCCAAAGGGGGCTGGGCCCCGGACAGGACCACTGTGTTTTGCTCCTGGGGGGGGGCCTCCCTGGGTCACATCGGGTCCCTTCAATGGGGTCAGGTGAGGTTATTTGTGTTTTAAGAGTGGTGAATGAAGCCTTGAATAATTGCTTGTAGCTTTAAATGTTGATTTAATCACTTATGGTGAGATAGCTTACCAAACAGGCTAAAACGTTTTGGTAACCTTAAGACCTACACAGCTTGAAGAGCTACATGCATCTCTGTGGAAATGGAATGGGCCTTCTGGTTCAAGTAATAAAGTGTCCTGAGCTGAGCAGGTGGTGTGTGTGTGTGTGTGTGTGTGTGTGTGTGTGTGTGTGTGTGTGTGTGTGTGGATGTTTTCGGCATGCAAATGTAAAGCACTTGTCATGGCTCATGGCTATAGTGGCTCTACACGAAGGAAGTCCATTAACCATGTTAATGTGTCTGGAAGGACCTGACTCACACTTGGTTCCTACATAACATTTGTCATTGGGTTGACACACACATTATGCGTGTGTCTATGTGTCTGTTCTCTTTGCTCAAATCTATCTCCTGAAAATGCCCCTTGTTTCTCTGTAAATAATATATGAGGACTGTTGGCAGAATCAATATTATCAAGTAAAAGAAATGGGTGTCACAATCATAAGATTTTCTAAATTTGCAACAATGTGAAAAAGGTCCTTTATATTTGTGATATAATGAAAAAAATAATTCAAATTGCAATGATGTTTATTTCATGAAACAAATTTGATCAATCTTCCGTGCCAAATTTACAATACTATAGACTTTGTTGTATTACTGACAAAAAAAAAGGGGGTTTAGATCTAGCATAATTAACCTTAGCATAAGAGGTTAGGTTAATTCAAATCTTACCAGCTGGGATTGTCTAAATAGGCTAGTGGTTTGTTGCCTTTGTAGCTGTTGTGTAGTAAGTTCAAAGCTGCTCATGTTGTGCCGTTGTGTAGACAGTGACTAATTAAAAGAGAAACAAAGAATGCAGATGCTTCCATACAGCTGATCTACATGATACGATTGATTCATTGGCAGCCTTCAATGCTCTGGGCATGTATACCAATGCTGAGCAGGCCCTGTTGACCACAATTTGGATCGAAAGGACCAAAGAGCCAAGTGACTGTAAAAAGAGGGTTCAATAGGAACAGTTCCGGCAGTCTGCACGTAAGTGTCGAGCAAAGCACCTAACGCTAAGTGTGGCTTCCAGAATATTGCCTGCCAAAATATTGCTAGTGCAGCATTTTCACCTCATGAAATGTCATAAACGGTCAAAATGGCTGCCGCTGATGTGTCAAACAGTTTGATGCTCTGTCTCTCTGATTGTCTTCAGGGGCATTTTGGTCTGCTCCCCTGTTGATTATACCCATTGGAAGTCAAAAATGAACTGAGAGGTTCCAGACAAAAATTGGTCCAGCAATGTCAGGCGGCAATAACCCCTCATTCTGAGGAGAAAGGCACGGGAAAGAAAGGCGATGTTAAAGAGGATGGATTCTTCTTCTAAGAGGAAAATATGTGTTTGCTTTACTTTCCACCAGATTCACGGGGAATCATAATCTTATTATTTTTTTCGGCTAGAGCAGAACAGCATCACATAGTTATTGAATGTGATCGGCTGGAGTTTTGTAAACAATGGTTTTGTTCACAGTTCATTACTGTCCAGATTCCGAACGTCAGGAGGATGTAAAGTAAACCCTAGCCACTGCTTTACAGAGATGCGCTCATAATCTTGCCTTTTCCTCGACCCTCTGTAGTTGGTGGTAATTGTCAGAGATTGACGTAGCGCACTGGAATTCAACCAGGCTACCCGTTTGGCATTGTTGGAGTGGGAGCGTTGTTATACACCCAAAGAACTGCGTAGCAAAGATCAGATGAGAAAAACTGTTAAGGACTCCACTGTGATTCCCAACCAGAGAAAGATTTATTCTCCAACAAGCTTGTTAGCCTCACGTGTTCAGGGAAGTGTTCATGAACCTCCACACACTGAGACCAATCTCGTTAATTTGGACTGATTCTAATGTGTTGTTCTTAAGGCAATCTTGTTCCGCAGCGCAACAACGTGGTATGAAAACAAAGCAATGAGGCCGCCCTCCCCATCAACCAGCATCACGTTCTATTACTTCAATGTGCATAGCATGCACATTAAAACAGACTGCAGTTTTACCGCCTGCGTCGTACAGCTGGATCGTAAAATTATTAAGCGCCCATTAACGAGGCTATACAGTGGAAGATTGGTGGCCAATCAAATAACAGTAATTGAGCACTAATTAACATAGACTACTGGCATTGTGTCTAAAAGGTGAATCACGTGGCTTTGTTTACCCACCGTTGTGTTGCAAGCTGTGATGTATCCTTTCATTCTTTGATTGGTTCTGAAGACTACAAGAAATGCATCTCGCCACCAGTTGTACAACTTTACCTATATTTATTCACCTGTATATATTTCACCTGTAACCCTATAACCTCCGCCAACAATGAAAGCCCTTGAGAAGCATGTAAAGAGCCGCAGATGGGTCGGTTTATTTGTGAGGATAACTAAATGTGTGTGTGTGTGTGTGTGTGTGTGTGTGTGTGTGTGTGTGTGTGTGTGTGCGTGTGCGGGTGTCCCCTGCCAGGAGCACAGGGTGGTCCTACAAAGCAGTGCGGTGTCCTACGTCAGCCTAAACTCTCCAGTCAGAGGGACAGAGAGGCTAAGGGCTACGGCCTCCCCGGCTCTGCTACAGCTCACCTCGGACATCCAGAGAGTAAGTACACACTCTAGTAGTACTATAGAGACGAATACTAGGATCAGAACTCACCTCTGACGTACAGAGAGTGAGTACACACTCTAGTAGTACTATAGAGACGAATACTAGGATCAGAACTCACCTCTGACGTACAGAGAGTGAGTACACACTCTAGTAGTACTATAGAGACGAATACTAGGATCAGAACTCACCTCTGACGTACAGAGAGTGAGTACACACTCTAGTAGTACTATAGAGACGAATACTACGATCAGAACTCACCTCTGACGTACAGAGAGTGAGTACACACTCTAGTAGTACTATAGAGACGAATACTAGGATCAGAACTCACCTCTGACGTACAGAGAGTGAGTACACACTCTAGTAGTACTATAGAGACGAATACTACGATCAGAACTCACCTCTGACGTACAGAGAGTGAGTACACACTCTAGTAGAACTATAGAGACGAATACTAGGATCAGAACTCACCTCTGAAGTACAGAGAGTGAGTACACACTCTGGTAGTACTATAGAGACGAATACTAGGATCAGAACTCACCTCTGACGTACAGAGAGTAAATACACACTCTAGTAGTACTATAGAGATGAATACTAGGATCAGAACTCTCCTCTGAAGTACAGAGAGTAAGTACACACTCTGGTAGTATTTTAGAGGGGAATACTAGGATTAGGACTGACCTCGGACATCCAGAGAGTATGTACACACTCTAGTAGTACTATAGAGACGAATAGTAGGATCAGAACTATATCTGACGTACAGAGAGTGAATAAACACTCTAGTTGTACTCAGAGACTACTATTTGGATCAGAACTCACCTTGGATATCCAGAGAGTATGTACTCACTCTAGTTGTACAATAGAGACAAACACTATCATCAGAACTCACCTCTGACGTACAGAGAGTAAGTACACACTCTAGTACTACTATAGAGATGAATACTAGGATCAGAACTCACCTCGGACACACAGAGAGTAAGTACACACTCTAGTAGTACTATAGAGAGCATAACTAGGATCAGAAATCACCTCAGACATTCAGAATTGAATACTGCTTGACCACAAAAAATGACTTGACCACCACCACATCTGTCCCTACCAAACCACTGATACTAATTCATCTAATATCACTACCAATTAAGTGCTTTTCCAATTTGTGTATGAGTTCAATCAAGCATTTTTAGCAAAACATTTTAATGCACGAGGCTTAGCCAGAGGTATAGTAATCGTTTTAGCTCATCGCTGTACTTCATCATCAACACCGTCTGTTGCGGGGATCTTTCTGCTGAACCTTTGAACCTGCTCATAGTCGCCATGGCAACCACCCCGTTAATGCATTGCATTTGTCCACATCCTCTGCCAAATGACTCAGTCATCGTCTGTGGTGGATTTGCAGCGATACCATTAAAACGGGTGTCTTTCTATTGTTAGCCACTGTACTTTGGAACCGCCTTACGGAAGATAGTGACCGCTCAACCATCAACACCCAATGAGACGGGGGGAGTGTTGTGGTGTTGGCTTTGATTCTCTGTTCTCTGTTTTCTATAAAAGGTTATCTGCACACAACAGACGTCGGCTTCGTTTAGCATCTCCTGTCCACTAAACAGCTGCAGAGTATGCATGTGTATATAAAGCACGTGATACCTGAACAATCATTACTCTGTCTTACCGTATACTTTGCCTCTCACTCCCACATTGTTTTTTTCTCTTTAGAGGAAAGGAACCTCTAACCATTTATCTTGGGTAATATCCACAGCAATTCCAGTTCTCCTTTGGGTAGACTTCTACCGTCTCTATGGCACAGCCCTTCACAGCCTATTTCCCCCGAAAGGGTTTCTGTCGTGTTTAGCTTGAGCAATGTTGTACCTCCATCCATGAAAACCCATGGCTGGAGGACTAGGAGGTGAGGGGAGACCTCTCAGGTAGGGGACACCCAGGAGGTAGGGGAGACCCCTGAGGTAGGGGGGGCCCATGGTAGGGGAGGCCCAGCGTTGTGCTGGTGACTGCTGGGGACCAGAGCTCTTATCCTCTATGTCTACAGAGTCTCTGTGGTTAACCACGGGTTGTGTCTTTCTGATTGTGCAGCGTGCTTCGTCCGTCTCTCGACCATCATACACCGAACGTCGCTTTATTTCTTTATCCTCAGGTGGATCTTGATTCACGCAGTGCGGGTCTAGTAGATTCAACATCAGGTGCCAGTGCCGTATCCCACCTTTAGGTCTAAGGGCCTTATAGCTGCTTCATTATCGGTGTAAAGTGCTGATATCAGGAAGGACTTACCAGAGAGCTGGCCGTGGTCCAGAGTCAATGCATTAGCAAGAATAACCCCCAACTTCATCCATCGCGCCCCACCCCGCAGGTATTTAGGAGACGGCGGGTGCTTAAGTGTGTCATTAATCATGTTTGGGGGCCGTGTTGGTGTTTTTTGCGGGGGGACCGGTAATGCCCTCCTACTTATCTTACTTGCCAGCACGGCAGGTCTACTTGTTGTTGACTTCAGAGTTGGAGACGCAAAAGAAAGAGAGAAAATAAAAAGAAGCGGGTGCTTGGGAACCAATTATAATACAAACACAAATAATTTTTGTGTGTGTGTGTGTGTGTGTGTGTGTGTGTGTGTGTGTGTGTGTGTGTGTGTGTGTGTGTGTGTGTGTGTGTGTGTGTGTGTGTGTGTGTGTGTGTGTGTGGAGGGGATGGGGTCACAGTGAAGGAATGAAAGAGAAAGAGTTGGGTAGAGCGATGCTGTGTGTGAGAGAGAGAGCACGAGAGAGAGGGAGGTGGCG
The DNA here is from genome assembly GCF_031168955.1 of Gadus macrocephalus. Taxonomy (NCBI): domain Eukaryota; kingdom Metazoa; phylum Chordata; class Actinopteri; order Gadiformes; family Gadidae; genus Gadus; species Gadus macrocephalus. The sequence goes on from NC_082393.1 coordinate 20,744,512, forward strand.
GGGGAGAGAGAGTGTGAACAACAGGATGTGGTGTGATTCATCCAGAGAACAATGCACAACAAACGGACAGACCTGTCCTTTAATTGGGCCCTGTTTCACAGGATGTGTGTCTGCGTGTCCCTTTAGTGGCGTGTGTATGTGGGAGGACGCCTGCTAACGGCTGCCTCCTTTAAAACAAAATGGATTTGGACATCGGCGGACGGAAATAGGATCTGGCTGGGTGTGATTCACTGCCTCGCTGTCCTCACTCAATTTGTGTGCGTGTGCATGTGTGTGTGTCTCTCTCTCTAACTCTCTTGCTCTCTCTCTCTCTCTCTCTCTCACTCCTTATCTCTTTGTGTACCTCTGTGGGTGTCTCTCTCACTCTCTCTTACTCTTTATCTCTATCTCTTTATGTACCTCTATATGTGTGTCTCTATCTTTTTGTGTACCTCGGTGTGTGTATGTGTGTCTCTCGTTCTCTCTCTCTCTCTCTCTCTCTCTCTCTCTCTCTCTCTCTCTCTCTCTCGCTCTCTCTCTTTGTGTACCTACCTATGTGTGTGTGTGTCTCTCTCACTTTCCTTCTTTCTTACTTTCGTTCTTGCTCTCTCACAATCTCTCTCTCTCTCTCTCTCTCTCTCTCTCTCTCTCTCTCTCTCTCTCTCTCTCTCTCTCTCTCTCTCTCTCTCTCTCTCTCTCTCTCTCTCTCTCTCTCTGTGTATCTCTGTGTATAACTTTCTCTTGCCATCTCCCTCTACTTTTCCATGGACCTTTGGAATAGTCAGTTCCCAGTTCCCACTGGAATATATACCTTAACACTTTTGAGATTCTGTAACTCCACTGGGAATACATGCAGTAGTTTATAGGTAAACGGTGTGTGTGTCTGTGTCCTCCAGTAAGAAGGTCCCCTAAGGAGTCGAGTCACAACAAGATAAAACTTTACATCCGTCACGGATGTAACCATCATCCTTAAAAACGCACAAACGTGTTTTTCCGAGCTGACAATAAAGCCATCCTGAAAAAAAAGAAAGTTGGTTGCCAGGAAATACGGATCTGCACACTAGTGTGCCTGTTCCCCAGGGAGAAGTCCTCTGCTGACCACTGTGGCGTATGACAGGTGTTAATTATTTCAGTGTGAGCAGAGCGCCCAGTCCGTCATCCATCATTCATACTTACTTCCTGCAGATACACACCACGCCATAACCCCGTAGTGATCATCAATTTTTAATTTGGTGTGGAGTCTCTCTCTCTCTCTCTCTCTCGCTCTCTCTCTCTCTCTCTCTCTCTCTCTCTCTCTTTTTCTCTCTCTCATCTCTATATCACTCTTATCTATCTTGCTCTCTCACTCTCTCTAACCCTCTCTCTCGCTCACTCTCTTTCTCTCTGTCTCTCTCTGTTTCCCCCCCTAACTATCCATACCAACAAAGGTAATTATCTTTTTTCCATATAATGTATTTCTCTCTCTCTCTCTCTCTCTCTCTCTCTCTCTCTCTCTCTCTCTCTCTCTCTCTCTCTCTCTCTCTCTCTCTCTCTCTCTCTCTCTCTCATCCACATTGTATTGTCTCCCCTGTTGACCTACATCATTGTGGCAGGCTGATGGTATTTCCATGTAGATTCCATTCAACCCCAAAACGGTCAGTTGTAATGTTTTTTGTGAGAACCATGACCGATTACACAACATTAGGATCATTGTCTCTGCAAAACACAGCTGCCCCAACACACTTCTGGTTTTGTTTCATTTCATTCCTTTCTTTTTTGCTTGGTTTTGTTTTCGCATTTGCTGAGGAACCATGTTTCCACCCCTCATATGAAAGCGCTTGAGCGCCCTAAGCAGGTGTCTGAGCTCTCCACCGCCCCCTCTCACATTGCACCCATTGTGTGGACCCCATGCTCACCAGCACTAGCAAGCCAACGATCGAGAACCTAGCCTAGTGCAGAAAGTCATTGCTTTCGACGGTCACCATCAAGTACTGTTTAAAATGCATTGCGAGGGTGAACCCCTTTTAAATAAGGGGTTCACACCCATCGGCGACAACGACTCCTGTCCTAAGATGGACACTCTGGCTTCAGGTCACAGGTCTTTGGGCAGAGAGAGTGTCCTTCTTTTTAATACCGCATGATCAAGACAGTCAACATCCGTTGCCATGTTTTTTTTTTAAAGAAGGTCTCTTTACGAATTTATCACAGATTGAAGATAACCTATAGCCTTGCAAATATACATAATTGCTCTAAGGTGGTATAAATCTTTCATAAATGTGGCTTCCTATCTCTCTCTTTCATTGGGCCAAACAAATGGAAGGTCAAACTCAAAACGCACTCATCTATTACATGATTAATACTGCAAAGAAAGATGGTATGAGGAGTTATTATCTAACGTATAAAATATATTTTGTTTTATCAGTGGAAAGAAATTATAAAGGATTGCTTGCATATAACATTCCGCAATGTGTGTGTATGGGAGCATGATTCTCAAACAAATGCTAAAGCTTAAAGAAGATGGATCACTTAGATATTTAAATGTGAGTGACGGTAGAAGAAGATGAACATTTTGATCTATTTTTTTTTTTTGGTCTTTTTTTTTTATTATTTTGTCTATGTACTATAAAAACTGTAGGAACAGCATTTTACACATTCTGAGGAGTGGGTGGCATTTGCTAACTGTTTGTCCTCTCTCTCTCTCTCTCTCTCTCTCTCTCTCTCTCTCTCTCTCTCTCTCTCTCTCTCTTTTTCTCTCCTCTATTTCTCCCCTTTCTGTTCCCCCTCTCTGTTCCTCCTCTCTCTGTCTCTCCCCTCTTTGTTCCTCCTCTCTGGCTTTCCTCTCTGTCTCTCCTCTTTCTGTTCTTAACATCTGTCTCTCCTCTCTGTTCCTCCTCGCTCTGTCTCTCCTCCCCTCTCTGTTCCTCTTCTCCCTCTCTCTCCTCCCTCTCTCTCCTCTCTGATCCTCCTCTCTCTGCCTCCCTTCCCCCCTCTGTTCCTCCTATCTGACTCCTCTCTCTCTCTCCCCCCTATGTTCCTCCTCTCTCTGTATCTCCTCCACCCTCTGTTCCTCCTCTCGGTCTCCTCTCTCTGTCTCTCCTCCCGCTCTTCCTCCTCTCTCCGTCCCTCCTCCTCCCGCTGTTCCTCCTCTCTTTTCCTACCCGATCTGTTCCTCCTCTCTGTTCCTACCCGATCTGTTCTTCGTCTCTCCGTCTCTCCCCCCTCTGTTCCTCCTCTTTCTCTTCCCCCTCTGTTCCTCAAAGTTTAAAATTAAGAAAAGATACTGCCTGCTTCAGCAGGCAGTATCTTGTCAAGTATAACTTTATTAGAATTTAAAGCATTTTAGAGTGATTCTAACTTGACTTTTTTTTTTTGTGCTCACTTTGAGGCCGACATCTTTTGCTGGCATCGACAAGAGGAGGCTTGCTTTTTTGACATTTTAGAAATCGCCATATAACCATTTGATAAGAATCCAGACACGCTAGTCAATCTTTGACAGATAGAGGTGGCTTGCAAGAGCAAGCGCCATTCTACGGCTCTGTCGCTACCCAACTGCCGCAAGAGACGATGTGATTTGTGACAGATACCGTGTCACAGATACCGTTAATACTGATAATGCAGCCCATTTTTGAATATACTAGGACTTGCACTGGTAAAACAACAACTCTGACAAATTTTTAAGTTGTGTAAATGCTCTTAAGAAGTGCTGAAATTGTATTTAGAGGTGGGTAAATGCTATTTCAGAAATGTAGGAGGTGCGTCATCACTGTATAAGTGTTTTAGCCTCCACTGAGGCCCTGATAACACAAACGAACCCTCATACACACATTTCAAAAACACAAATCGGCTGTCGCACACCAAACGTGAACACGTACATATGTCATACACACACACCTTGATAAACACCCAGAAAAAAAAATGCACACACACAAACACATGCTCCACCATGGCAACACATGACTCCCCGCCCCAAAAACTAATTTCCAAGCTGTCATACATCAAGCTGTGTCCAACTTTTTGAAACAAGGAATTCATCATGATTAACATACTTCATTACAAACCCATTGATTAAACATTGTCTGAACATGTCTCACACACACACACATGTGTGCGCACACACACACACACACACACACACACACACACACACACACACACACACACACACACACACACACACACACACACACACACACACACAAACACACAGACACACACACAGTCCACAGTCACACAGTATTGCTAACATGGCACATATCCTGAATGGGAATGATGTAAAAACACCACCTTGGCTCTTGGGTGTAATTATCGCATCATGTTGTCATTTCACAGCCTCCCGGAGTAACTTGACCCCCACTACGGCGAAACCCATACCTTGTTAGGACTATTAATGAGTATTCTGAATGGTGTGCTGTATATGCAATTAACTTCGGAGCTGTGTGAGTGCTTAGTTAAACTTTTGGAACGCTTTGATATTCAAGTCTTACATACCGTCGCTCCATATTGCATCCTCAGACACGAAAGAGGATTAGCATTCTAAAGCGGTTAGCATCCATAGATACAGCATAGTGGATGTGGACGCCACCAGTTTGTAACATCCTCCTCATCGTCATCCGCTTATCCGGGGTCGGGTCGCGGGGGGAGCAGCTCAAGCAGGGGGCCCCAGACTTCCCTTTCCCGGGCCACATTGACCAGCTCTGACGGGGGGATCCCGAGGCGTTCCCAGGCCAGTGTTGAGATATAATCTCTCCACCTAGTCCTGGGTCTTCCCCGAGGTCTCCTCCCCACTGGACGTGCCTGAAACACCTCCCAAGGAAGGCGCCCAGTGGGCATCCTTACCAGATGCCCGAACCACCTCAGCTGACTCCTTTCTAAGTAAAGGAGCAGCGGCTCTAATCCGAGTTCCTCACGGATGGCTGAGCTTCTCACCCTATCCCTAAGGGAGACGCCAGCCACCCTTCTGAGAAAACTCATCTCGGCCGCTTGTACCCGCGATCTCGTCCTTTCGGTCATCACCCAGCCCTCATGACCATAGGTGAGGATAGGAACGAAGATCGACCGGTAGATCGAGAGCTTTGCCTTGCGGCTCAGCTCTCTTTTCGTTACAACGGTGCGGTAAAGCGAACGCAATACCGCCCCCGCTGCTCCGATTCTCCGGCCAATCTCACGCTCCATTGTACCCTCACTCGCGAACAAGACCCCGAGGTACTTGAACTCCTTCACTTGGGCTAAGGACTCATTTCCTACCCGGAGTAAGCAATCCACCGGTTTCCTGCTAAGAGTCATGGCCTCAGATTTAGCGGTGCTGATCCTCATCCCAGCCGCTTCACACTCGGCCGCCAGCCGATCCAGTGAGTGCTGAAGGTCACAGGCCGATGATCCAATGAGGACCACATCATCTGCAAAAAGCAGTGACGAGATCCTCAGACCACCGAACTGCAACCCCTCCCCACCACGACTACGCCTCGATATCCTGTCCATGTATATCACAAACAGGATTGGTGACAAGGCGCAGCCCTGGTGGAGACCAGCACCCACTGAGAACGAAACTGACTGGCTGCCGAGAACACGAACACAGCTCTCGCTTTGGGAGTACAAAGATTGGATGGCCCTGAGGATAGACCCCCTTACCCCATACTCCCGCAGCACCTCCCACAGTTTCTCCCGGGGGACCCGGTCATACGCCTTCTCCAGATCCACAAAACACATGTAGACCGGATGGGCATACTCCCAGGCCCCCTCCAGGATCCTTGCGAGAGTGAAGAGCTGATCCGTAGTTCCACGTCCGGGGCGAAAACCGCATTGTTCCTCTTCAATCTGAGGTTCGACGATCGGCCGAACCCTCCTTTCCAGCACCTTGGAGTAGACTTTACCAGGGAGGCTGAGAAGTGTGATACCCCGGTAATTGGCACACACTCTCTGGTCCCCCTTTTTGAACAGGGGAACCACCACCCTGGTTTGCCACTCCTTTGGCACTGTACCCGACTCCCACGCGATGTTGAATAGGCGTGTCAACCATGACAGCCCCTCAACACCCAGAGCCTTTCGCATTTCTGGCTGGATCTCATCAATCCCTGGGGCTTTGCCACTGCGGAGATGTTTGACTACCTCAGTGACCTCCACCAGGGAAATTGACGACGACACACCATCAACCTCGAGCTCTGCCTCCAACATAGAGGGCGTGTTATTCGGATTCAGGAGTTCCTCAAAGTGTTCCTTCCAACGTCCGACGACCTCCTCAGTTGAGGTCAACAGAGTCCCATCCTTACTGTACACAGCTTGGATGGTTCCCCGTTTCCCCCTCCTGAGGTGCCGGATAGTCTTCCAGAAACACTTTGGTGCCGACCGAAAGTCCTTCTCCATGGCCTCTCCGAACTTCTCCCACACCCGCTGCTTAGCCTCCGACACGGCAGCCGCTGCAGCCCTTCGAGCCTGTCGGTACCCTGCAACCGAGTCAGGAGTCCTCCAGGATATCATATCCCGGAAGGCCTCCTTCTTCAGTCGGACGGCTTCCCTGACCACCGGTGTCCACCACGGTGTCCGAGGGTTACCGCCCCTTGAGGAGCCTAAGACCCTGAGGCCACAGCTAGCCACCGCAGCTTCAGCAATGGAGGCTTTGAACACCGCCCACTCCGGCTCAATGCCCCCAACCTCCACAGGAATGCCAGAAAAGCGAGAGACGCCGAGATCGTTTAATGGCCTGTGGCATGTGCCACCGCGACCACTGACATACCATGGCATATGCCGTTCTGGAACGGTAACTGCCGTTCTGAAACGGTAACTGCCGTCACGACCACAGACATACCATGGCATATGCCGTTCTGGAACGGTAACTGCCATTCTGAAACGGTAACTACCGTTCTGAAACGGTAACTGCCGTCGCGACCACTGACATACCATGGCATATGCCGTTCTGAAACGGTAACTGCCGTTCTGAAACGGTAACTACCGTTCTGAAACGGTAATGCCATGGCATATGCCTTTCTGGAACGGTAACTACCGTTCTGAAACGGTAACTGCCGTTCAGGTGGAACGGTAACTGCAGTTCCCAACAATGGTATGTGACACCAGCATAACTCCTCCGTATAATTTCAAGACAGGTATTGCCATAAATGTAAAGGTATATATTTGGTATTTATTGACACAATATCACAACATAACGCCGTAAATAAAGGGATTTACACGTTTCTCTCGTCCGTGCTGTTGTTATGATATTTCCGATCTGTTTGTTGTTGCTTTTGTAATGACAGATGCTTTTGAAAACAGCCGGACTTGCTCCGGTGACGGTAGTTATAGCCTAGCCTTCTAGGTGGCCATAGAGCTATAGTCTATTGCTTTGTTCCAATATCCATACTATCCGCAGTCATTATACTTTATTTTAGTATGACTTCTTTTTTATATAGTTTGAGTACGTAGTGCGTTGCAATTAAGATCAGGGCGAAAGGAAGTGTAGTGAAAGGACCCGGATGGTATACTCAAAACGGTCAAACCGATGAGTGTGGAATCGTGGATTGTACACCTTTCGTGCTCCACGGCAGCGATCTTAGCTACGTAGCTGAAGAGGCGGAGCCAGGCTGAGCCAACGTCGGCGCATTTTCTTTAATAGGTCCATGCATTTTCCACGTATCCTGCATTAATGGAGTCATTTTGTTGTTTTAATAGCTTTATAACTACTATGTGTAAAGTGTTCACCGTTCAAAGCGAGATGTTTATTGCGGTTGCGATCGTAGTTTCCGTTAGGGGTGGCATTGTAGGCTATGGCTAGACAGTCATCCATTTTTCCACTCGTGTTTTATCAAGATGTTCTAGTGATCCAGTGTCATAAACCTTTCTATATCGACATGATCCAGTGGTATCATGGCATACAGGCCAAAAGTTTTTCCGCTGGCAAGCCAATTATGTTAATCGGAAGTTCCATTTCCTACTGGAACCACCGTTTTTCCGCTGGCATGCCACTCATGTAAAATGGTATTACCAGTTTCTACTGGCACCTACCGTTTTTCCGCTGGCATGCCACTCATGTAAAATGGTATTACCAGTTTCTACTGGCACCTACCGTTTTTCCGCTGGCATGCCACTCATGGAAAATGGTAATTACCAGTTTCTACTGGCACCTACCGTTTTTCCGCTGGCATGCCACTCATGGAAAATGGTAATTACCAGTTTCTACTGGCACCTACCGTTTTTCCGATGGCATGCCACTCATGGAAAATGGTAATTACCAGTTTCTACTGGCACCTACCGTTTGCCAGTAGATATTCCTTTCCTGTGGTATTTGCCCGTTCATACACACATACCACTCATGATTCACAGCTACACAATCATTCTTATAAAAACGGTAGGTGCCAGTAGAAACTGGTAATTACCATTTTCCATGAGTGGCATGCCATCGGAAAAACGGTAGGTGCCAGTAGAAACTGGTAATTACCATTTTCCATGAGTGGCATGCCAGCGGAAAAACGGTAGGTGCCAGTAGAAACTGGTAATTACCATTTTCCATGAGTGGCATGCCAGCGGAAAAACGGTAGGTGCCAGTAGAAACTGGTAATTACCATTTTCCATGAGTGGCATGCCAGCGGAAAAACGGTAGGTGCCAGTAGAAACTGGTAATACCATTTTACATGAGTGGCATGCCAGCGGAAAAACGGTGGCCTGTATGCCATGATACCACTGGATCATGTCGATATAGAAAGGTTTATGACACTGGATCAGGGTTAAATGATAGGAACCTATAGGCCTGCTTAAATTATTTGGTTAAACACCAATAACAACAAATGCAAAACTTAATATTTGGCCTATTGAATAGTTATGAGCTGAAGCAGTCATACAGTATAGGCTTTATTATAGTCTACGCTACTAGAACATCTTGATTAAACACGAGTGGAAAAATGGATGACTGTCTAGCCATAGCCTACAGTGCCACCCCTATAGGGACCTGGCTCTGGTGCACTAACCGGAAACTACGATCGCAACCGCAATAAACATCTCGCTTTGAACGGTGAACTCTTTACACATAGTAGTTATAAAGCTATTAAAACAACAAAATGACTCCATTAATGCAGGATACGTGGAAAATGCATGGACCTATTAAAGAAAATGCGCCGACGTTGGCTCAGCCTGGCTCCGCCTCTTCAGCTACGTAGCTATTAGATCGCTGCCGTGGAGCACGAAAGGTGTACATCAATCCACACTCATCGGTTTGACCGTTTGAGTATACCATCCGGGTCCTTTCACTACACTTCCTTTCGCCCTGATCTTAATTGCAACGCACTACGTACTCAAACTATATAAAAAAAGAAGTCATACTAAAATAAAGTATAATGACTGCGGATAGTATGGATATTGGAACAAAGCAATAGACTAGCTCTATGGCCACCTAGAAGGCTAGGCTATAACTACCGTCACCGGAGCAAGTCCGGCTGTTTTCAAAAGCATCTGTCATTACAAAAGCAACAACAAAACAGATCGGAAATATCCTAACAACAGCACGGACGAGAGAAACGTGTAAATCCCTTTATTTACGGCGTTATGTTGTGATATTGTGTCAATAAATACCAAATATATATACCTTTACATTTATGGCAATACCTGTCTTGAAATTATACGGAGGAGTTATGCTGGTGTCACATACCATTGTTGGGAACTGCAGTTACCGTTCCACCTGAACGGCAGTTACCGTTTCAGAACGGTAGTTACCGTTCCAGAAAGGCATATGCCATGGCATTACCGTTTCAGAACGGTAGTTACCGTTTCAGAACGGTAGTTACCGTTTCAGAACGGTAGTTACCGTTTCAGAACGGCAGTTACCGTTCCAGAACGGCATATGCCATGGTATGTCAGTGGTCGCGACGGCAGTTACCGTTTCAGAACGGTAGTTACCGTTTCAGAACGGCAGTTACCGTTTCAGAACGGCAGTTACCGTTCCAGAACGGCATATGCCATGGTATGTCAGTGGTCGCGGTGGCACATGCCACAGGCCAATAAACGATCTCGGCCCTACTGAGAAAAGCTCCGCCGGAGGTGTGAGTTGAAGATACCTAGGACGGGGGCCTCCTCCAGACGTTCCCAGTTCACCCGCACTACTCGTTTGGGCTTACCAGGTCTATCCGGAAATTTCCCCCATTCCCTGATCCAACTCACAACCAGATGGTGGTCGGTTGACAGTTCCGCCCCTCTCTTTACCCGAGTGTCCAAAACATGCGGCCTCAGATCAGATGACACGATCACGAAATCGATCATCGATCTTCGGCCTAGGGTACTCTGGTACCAGGTACACTTATGAGCACCCTTATGTTCGAACATGGTGTTTGTTATGGATAATCCATGACTAGCACAGAAGTCCAATAACAAACGACCGCTCAGGTTTAGATCAGGGAGGCCGTTCCTCCCCACCACGCCTCTCCAGGTGTCTCCATCGTTGCCCACGTGGGCGTTGAAGTCTCCCAGCAGAACTACGGAGTCCCCTACTGGAGCCCCATACAGGACTCCATTCAGGGTCTCCAAGAAGGCCGAGTACTCTGAGCTGCTGTTTGGTGCATACGCACAAACAACAGTCAGAGTTTTCCCCCCTACAACCCTTAGGCGCAGGGAGGCGACCCTCTCGTCTACCGGGGTAAACTCCAACACCGCGGCGCTCAGCCGGGGATTTATGAGTATCCCCACACCCGCCCGGCGCCTCACGCCCTCGACAACTCCGGAGAAGGATAGAGTCCAACCCTTATCCAGGAGTACGGTACCAGAGCTGAGACTGTGCGTGGAGGTAAGCCCCACCAGATCTAACTGATAGCGCTCCACCTCCCTCACAAGCTCCGGTTCCTTTCCCCACAGCGAGGTGACGTTCCACGTCCCCAGAGCCAGCTTCTGCCGCCCGGGTCTGGTCTGTCGAGACCCCTGACCTTCGCTGCCACCCATGTGGCTGCGCACCCGAGAAAATGATTGAATGTAGGTTTGACCTTCCGCTCAATTATTGTCTGTTTGGCTTCTAATGGTGCTCACAGACCATAGAGTGAATCAATGGACACTCGATCAGAAATTGCTTCTTTCTGGATTGCTACAAAACTTAAGAAAACAACAAAAAAATGTTTTTGAACAAAAGTAATCCCCTTTAAAAAGCATTTATTGTATTTGTGTCTCTAAACTTACAAACAACTTGTCCTTCAAAGGGTTTGGGTCATAAAATAGTACTTCCCTGAATAGAAGGTGACAAAAAGTAAAAACTTCTCCAAGAAAGTAAAACAAGCAATGTACTAGGGGTGACCTCGAACCTTCGACGATGTGAATCTTCAATAGCAAAACATTTTGATGACTGTCTTTGTCGTGTCTGCAAAATTTAGTGTGTGTAACAGCGGGACATTCCACTGGGAAGATGGAGTTGGTAGATGAGTGATACCACAGAATTGCTTGGCTCCAAGAAGGAAAAGCCTTTAAGTTACACAATGTTTTATTGTCATTGTCTTCTCTGTGCGATTTGATGTATTATGTTTTTCTTCCAATAAATGTCCTTATTGTTTGTTAAACCCTGCTGTGTAATAGAGGTGGAACTATCCAATCATTTTATCTCGTAAGTAGAGCATATTGTAGACCGTAAGTCTAATAGTACACACCATATAAGGAAAAATAACTCTGAAGTCTGGCAGCATTTCGAAACCAAAATGTATCCAAAAAAGTATATGTAGCTATTGAACTTGCTCGAGTGAAAATGTTTCTCCCCTTCAGTACTATGTAGTGCATTTTTCGCTGTTCTGCTTATTTGAATGGTGCTGTCCCACCGAAATTGTACCGGGGGCGAAATAACATAATACAGATAACACTTGTTTTTACTTGTGAGGCTCAATGGATGAGCGCGAATGTTCATGAACCTTCCTACGTCATCTTTCGACGCGATCGTCCGTTGCCAGGCAACGGTCGACGCGATCGTCCGTTGCCAAGAAGGTTTGGAATTTTCGAACAGATTTATGTAGGCGGTACGATTTTTTCCCCCGGTACAATTTTGTTGTGACACTGCCCCATTTGTTCCCACACACTTGAAATGCATCATTCAAAAACATTAATAATTGTTAATCTGTCTAACGCGTCTACATTGGCTTAATCTATGGGGCTTTGTCATGTTCCGATGTGAACACCTTGCATGAGCTCTCCTTCACCATAGACAGAGACTGGACACTTTTTGATTTCATAGAAGTTTTACATGAATTACGGTATAATATGTTGGTCTATATTATTGTTTATAGGCTAATTGTAGCCTATATTTTCTGTCAAATGGAATGCAGGTGACATAAACGGACGCAAACATTGTCGTCATGTTGTAAAAAGGTGAGGCACAGCCTTGAGTTCAGACAGCTGTTGGAAACCTTGCTCACCTTGCTCATCCTAATTTAATATTTTCAACCGTTTGAGCCACGCAAAAGTCACATCAAATAAGGCATCATTGAGCCGGATATATTGAATAATAATAATAATAATAATAATGCATTTTATTTATGGGTGCCTTTCTTGACACTCAAGGTCACCTTACAAAATCAAACATCCATAGCAGCAAACAACAAACAACAACAACATAATATAACAGTGTACAAGAGAAAAAGAATGCAACTAACTTAAAGGGAGTAGGCTTGGGTGAATAGATACGTTTTCAGGTGAGATTGGAGCTGGAGTGATGGATGTCACGAGGCAGAGAGTTCCAGAGGTGGGGGGCTGAGCGACTGAATGCTCTTGACCCCATGGTAACCAGGCGGGCTGGAGGGAGGGTGAGCAGGATGGAGGAAGACGATCTGAGAGAACGGGTGGGTGTCTTGATCTGGAGAAGCTCGGTAAGACACTGAGGGGCAAGATTGTTGATGGCCTTGAAAGTGAGAAGCAGGATCTTGTAAATGATGCAGTAGGCTGAATTCTGATTGTGATTTGATAATCATTCGACGATATATCTTGCCTGGCGAATCATATTTGACTATGCAAAATCCTAGTCGAGGACACTAGGATTTTTGAGCCAAGCCCCTAGGAAGGAGAGTGGGACAATTCAGTTCAGAACACACAGACATACAGGCATTTGCAACACATACTACGGTAACACATAAACCACACAGAACTTACTTGCACTGCATGAATTTCCGAAGTCAAGAATCCGACACACAGATAAAACAATAAAAACATCCACCAAGGACACGTCATTGATCCAGAACCCAAAGCTCCTCCCTGAAGCATCATCGCTGCTCTGCGGGGAGCTCCAGATACAGATACATTATAGATTGATACAGTACTGATACATTCTCCAGACAGGCAGGTGGAGGGTTGACATGCTAAACCTAACCTGAGAGGGAGAGAGAGGGGGAGAGGGAGAGAGAGAGACTATGAGCAACTATGAAGCAAATGCTACAGGGCAAGAGAAGAGCGAATGGAAAGTACTATTTAGTCGTGTGCCACTGCCTCCATCTCCTCTGATCTAACACAGCTCATCTGTGTTGCTGTGGTAACCATGTCAACATTCTTGACATGTGGGATGATCACGTTGCGTAAAAGTTGTCTACCGTCCTCATGGATTTGGCCTTGTTCTTTTACCACTGTACATGTTAGTTCGAGTCACATACTATGCGAATCCACTCTGACACGTGGCTGTGTGTGGAGTTGAAGCAAAGGTCACATGTCATGGTGTAAGCGGTAAGCCAACATGTTGGTGTTGGGTTAGGGACAGTTCTGTATGGTGGCAGGTGGAACTGCATGCAGTTTCCAACCAACTGCCTGGGATTGATAAAGTACTATCTGATGTTGACATTGCTAGAAGTGCAAATCTTCTGTTTGGATAGACAAGCATCTGGCCATGCAATGCTTCTTTGATAGCTCTAAATACGACATGACGGATATGATGAAATGAATAATGTTGAAACATGGTCATTTTTTATGTAGTCAAAACATATGAAACAAACCGGGCAAATACAAAGCCAGCTTGCAGTTTAATGTAAGAAGAAGCTCTAGAAAAGAGAATGAACAGTATTGGGGCCATCATGTTGCAATGTTTTTCTCCTCCTTTACTTACTCTTGCTATTTGAAATTCCATCCCACCAAACAATTCGCCGTTGCTAACAACATAACGCCTCATACCTGAGCCCTTGAAAAGCCCACTTTACCCTTCTTTCTGTAATCGTCATTTACCAACCTCATATTCCTTTGTAAAGCATCATCTAATGTGGCGTGTAAATGTCTCCGTGCAGCGATATCGCCCCGGCTGACCTTCGACTTGGACTTGAACCGACGTGGGTTTTATGTGTGTGTGTGTCTCATTTGCTTACGTAACCTTGTCAGCCATCGCATTGTATTAACTGTGGGAGCAGATTCAACGGCCTGAGGGTACTGTGTATTAAATTCCAAAACTGGCCAGTATATCCCAGTCGAGCACAGATTCAGCAGCGTAGGAAGATGTCCCTCTCTCCTTATCATAGCAGACAAAGAAATTAAATAGTGATCGTCACTGCGTCAACGTGCGGGCTGGAATTACCTATTCTCCCTGCTACTTCCTCTTTAGTTTTCTCTACCTCGATTGTGCTTCTCTCCTGCCAACCATCCCCCGCAATGAAGTCATTATCTCTTTCACGCTCTCATTCCTCTCTTTTCTAATTCTCATTCTAATTCTCATTCTTCTCTTTTTTTGGTCACAAAAAGGTGTTTTAAATGATAGCTTTAATGTTGTTCAGTTTTTCCAGTTGTTCACGGTATATACTGTATATGATTTATTTTTGTAGTGTTATTTTGCTCTTCTCTTGTTCTATCCGTTGCGGCGAGACAAACCAGGTTTGGTCCTAACAGTAATGATGTAATCATTAGGCTGAACACAACACAGTGGATTATGCATGGCATGCATTACATCCACTGTGTTTGTGTTTCATTTCAAGGGTCAGTTAAAGTATAGAACGTGAAATCACTGCGGTGGTCCAGCCGGTCGGACCGGGGATCCGTCGAGGTCTAATACCTCTAAGTACTTGAGTGCCGCCTGCCTCCTGGCTGCCGCTGTGGCTAAAAGATTGACTATCGATAAGCGGTTTTGCACAAACAGCCTAGCCGCGGCCGGCCCTAATGAATGCCCTGTTGAGGGAGCCTCATAGGGCCTAGCCGGTGGCGCCAGGAGAAACGCAAGAAAGGAAGAAAAAATTAACTGCAGCAAAGTGCTTCACTCGCCGCTGGGAAAGGGGTTGGACTCTAAGAGGGGAACTCGACATGACTGTGGTAACTGGAAAACGTGTTGAAGAGCGGGAGAGTGATTTCATCTTCTGCCTGCCCCTTTTGTCAGCCATGGTCTCTCTGCTTCGTCCACTTGGTTGATGTTTAATAACCCAAAATGTAAATGTCGGTTGACAGTTTTCCTCATTGTACGCTTGTCCGAAGCAATTTTTCCTTAACGCTAATATGTGTGCCCTCTGCTCTCTGTGATCCCAGAGACAGCTGCTGAGCTGCATGCGTGGTGGGAACTGCCCCGGACCAAACGTCAGCTCCTCGCAGTTGCCAGGAGACGTGAGCTTCTTCGCCAACCAATTGGCTGTACCCACGGTGGAGTTTGCCTTTGAGCAGAGCAAAGACGAAGAGGTAGGCACCCCGAAACTCATTAGATGACCCATTATTAAAGGCTCCTTGTAAAAATCACTGCTTTCATTAGGAAACGACAAACGTAGTCCTTTTTTGAGAAGCAAATCCTTAAAAACCTCAACATGTACAGCATGGAAGAGAGATTGTGATGGGGAATCTGTGTAATTGTAGAAACACATTCATTCTGTTTATCATAAAGTGTTTATTATTGATGCATCAAAGCGAAATGATCAACTATATTTGGCTATTCCCTTGGCACTTTCACTTTATAAAATATGTAATGCACAGTGCAAGCCTTAAGTTAGAGTAACACGGTGCTTATTAAATTAAAGGCTGACATTAAAAGGCAAATTATGCTTTTAATTAATACCAAACAAAACTTCTTACCTCAATATGTGACCTTTAGTATTTCAATCTTCAAAATAAGCTGCCACGGCTTTCTGCTTGTTTAACTGTCAAAGTTTTAATGAGTTGCGGAAGCACGTCAGAGCGAGCATTTTGTCTGGACCGCTGACTTGATTAAGTTCTACATTTATTTTTATAACATTACCTTTCCCTCTCCTGGGCTTTCAGTGTGAGATGTAATCAGTGGAGTTCAGGTAAATGCCGAAGTAGTCATTTTTTTCCCACCCATTTCTCAAAACTGGCACATCCAATATCTGACTTGATAAGAACCATCTGCACCCTCTACATGGCTTTAACTATCTTTTAGTTACCGGTAAATATTTCATGGTAATATCCCAAATTTGGTTTGACACGTCTGGATATGGTTTGTGTCTCAAATCTGGCCGTGAGCACTGAACATTAGACGGAGGAATTATGCATGCCCTCCTGCTTTCCCTGCCATTAAAAATGCAATGTTTCTGTTTGTTTATCTGCCTCAAGGGGTGGAAAATGTGAGACTTTAGCCTGGACTCATGTCCCACTGCAGTATGATGGCGTGGGAATCAGGAGAACGTCAGGCATCCTTTAGTTGAAGTTGACTGGGAGTTTGTATCGGTTGAAAGCTCCCCTAAGGTCATCCTAAGCAACCGATCACTGATAGACCCTGCCTTTATTCATTCATTTTGGTTTGGTATGTTGTAATCAATCAAAGTGATTTGTTGTTCTGCTATCTGTTTAAAGCAGATAAAAAAATACAAATAAAACGAAAAGCACAAGTAAAGAACCTAAATAATAAATAGCATGTTAGGATGAGGCACTACTAAGTACCACGGCCATCGGTGTACTCAACAACATGGTTTGTCAAAACTTCTCTCCAGAATGATCAACATCTGTCCCCGGTGAATAGCAAGTGTAGATGCAGAAGCTGTCAAATTTCCAATTCCAGTTCCAGCGCCGGTTATTGCAAAGAAGTCCTTTGGCACTGGTGCTATGGATTTCTTTTTAACAGAAAAGTTTTTTGGCGGAAACAATCATGACAGTGAGGGAGTCGAGTCTTCAACTATGTTTTGATGAAAAAAACATAGTTGTAATTAAACAAAGACAAACAGGGGGAAGTAAGCCTTAATAGACTTGAGAGCCCATAAACAGGAAATGCATATTCACCGGGGTATCGACCACAGCCACCTGAATTCGTCCAGAGAGATT
This sequence comes from Gadus macrocephalus, assembly GCF_031168955.1. NCBI lineage: Eukaryota > Metazoa > Chordata > Actinopteri > Gadiformes > Gadidae > Gadus > Gadus macrocephalus. The sequence continues at coordinate 20,761,627 of NC_082393.1, forward strand.
TCACTTTAATGATGACCGAAAATACTATTTCATTATCCCCATTCAGAGTGGCCTTCTGTCCCTTTTTCAAATGCCATCCCTCGTATCATGTGTCTGGGCTGTAAAACGCAGCAAAGCGGAGCCTTGTTAAGTATCCGTGGACACCTGTCATCGCCCCCACCACCCCCACGCCGACACAGGCACACACACACACACCCACTCCTGCGAGGCTGGGACTGATGAGTGGCAATGAAATGATAGTAAATTACGTTTGCATCCCTGCAATCCTCAGCACAGCTGGCAAGGCCAAGTACCCCTCCGGTGCCTCAAACGGTAATGACACCGGCAAGCCGTTGCGGAGGCCTAGGTCCGCCAAAGTGCGCACCCACACGCGCACACACACACACACACACACACACACACACACACACACACACACACACATATTTATATATATATATATATATATATATATATATATATATATACATACACACATGCAATACTGCAGAACAACACACACACTAGCACACACTGATAAAAAGGCCTGTCCTAAATAAGTCCATTGTAAGTGAGCCGTCTGAGTTTGTCTGTGCACGTGTGAGTGTGAAGATATAGAGACTGATGTAAAACAGAGCAGTGAACCAGGAGGTTAAATAGGGCCATGGTAAATTGATAGATAATTGTAATTGCTGCTCGCGGCGGTGAAAGTGTGAAGGAAGAGGAGGAGCCGGGCTATTGTTGCTGCGTAGTCAGATCACTGCTCAACCTTGGTGACTCGGGCTGCCCTTGCTGTGGCTGTTTGCCTTCTTTTGATTCATGTGGTATTCAATATCTGTCTTTCACTATAGTTCTATATTAAAAGTACACTCTTTGCACCACTTGCAACCTATGACAGAGTAACCCTGTGATTTGTCCCTTTGATGTCTCCTCCCTTTTCTATTTGTATTTTTTCTGTTGCCATTTTTGTCTGCCACGTCAAATCGAATTTGAATGAGAGAAATGCTTGTCATGTGGTGTTATGGGATGTTGTGTTTGAATATCGGTTTGAATAAATCGTCTATGTGAATATCTGTCAAAATGAAATCAATCAAAATGTGACTTTGCAGAGCGATGTTTTTAATACTGTGTAGGTGTGAATCTCACTCATTACTGATTACTGAAAGATGGGTGGTTTTTGGTTTTCCCAAGATTAGCTGCATCACCGACCCTGTTCTAGTTGAAACTGACCGCAGCTACTCATTGCTTCAAGTTGTCGCTTTGAATTACAACACAGCTCTGCTCGTAAGTGTGTGCGCGTGTGCTTGTGCGTGTGCATGTGTGTGGTCTTTTCAAAAGCATGTTCAAATGTCGTCCTCTTTTAAAATGCTATGTACATTCTAACAAAAAGTAGCACATTTCATACATGAGTGATTTACGACTGTCGCTGATACTACTGCTGCAACTACTGCTCCGACTAGCACTATTGCTAGGGGATAGAGTGACAATGCCAGAAACTGCTTGTCACATTATAGAATACATTGAAACTTAGATGAAATGAACACTTAGGTCATCATGTATAGCTTGGGGGTCCGCTTAAATCACAAGCATAGTCGGCCTGCCTTCTGCAACACATTATTTTTTCTGCCTGGTAGATTCATTCTTTATAATTCAGGCTCACACAAATGTAACACTATATCTTTAAATAACCATTAGTCCAAAATGAGAAATCGAAATTATTGAAAATAAATAATCAGCCATATTTTATATATATAAAATAAGTAATATTGTTATCCCAGCCAAGCCTGCTAACTGCAGCACCAATGTGATGGTGCCAGCTGTTCACTGAATATTTTGATAGACCAAGATGGGATACAACATTCACTGTCTGCATTTTTACCTGTCAATGCTGCACAGACACATTCTCAGGGATTATTTTAAAGAAACAATCTACAAATTGTGTAAACTCAGAGTATATTAAACGTGGCTTTTACTATTAGAATATTATAGCGTACCACTTAGAAAGTTGCAATTAGCCTTCCTTGTATAAAACCTAAATGTCATGTTTTACATTGTCTGCAAATTGCTGATGCTGCTGATTTATACATCAACGTATTAACATGATTTCAGATTTCTTTAACACACTGTATCACCACATGATATATTGGCCCATTAACCACTTTGACTGTATCACTGTGAGTAGAACACAATATAAAATGTAAATACATATGGATGGTTGGTTGGTTGGTTGGTTGGTTGGTTGGTTGGCTGGTTGATTGATTGATTGATTGATTGATTGATTGATTGATTGATTGATGTCAAAGGTTAAGAAACCGTAACAGTTCCAGTTTTGTATGTGATGTGTACTGTTTCACTATTGTCTAATACAGACTTTTGAGTTTTGGTTTAGGGAGAAGAAGCATTGGTTGACGTTTGGCATACAATCGATGATGGAAGGCCAAAAGGTCACTCTGTGGTTTGAGATGTTGGTCGATTTGGCTCGTGTGACAAACTGTTCATGTCTTAAGCAATTGTACTTTAGTTTAGCATATTCATTTAATTCCATTCACTCAGTGATTGTGGTTGGACATGGTTTACGGCGGATTAAATGAGGACTTCAGAGCCTGCGTCAACAGTGTCCGGATACACAGTGCCACTCAAATGCCTAATAAAGTAGTCCACCAATCATGGTAGCTGTTCCGGCCGTCCCCTGAATCAGACTCACTGACGTCTCAATGGATGAACTGCCATGTGCAGATTATTTCAAGTAGTCTAGCGCCATTTCTGACTTGTCATTCATTCTCCTTGGGGAAACCTTTTGTTTTGGTAATTGGTGCGTGATATATCTCCTTATTTTTGCCAATCTGACAAGCATAAACCTTAATGAAACCCCTTTCTATCAAAGCATGAAAAGGCTGAGTGAAAATATTACCAGTAAAGCAAATAGGCGATGGATTGTCATTTGCACGTGGTTTCCTTGCTCTTCTTCAACGCTGCCTCTCTGTCTGTCAAATGTAAAATCTGCAGACATGAGCTGGATTAACAGTTATTGTTCAATAAAGCGACTGGGGGCCAATCAGACAACCCACATCCTGTCAGAGGGGGACAATCACAACGATGAGGTGAAGACAATAGAAGTTAAGCTTCATATCGATCAGTTACTGACCCATTGAATGGGGGTTGGGGGAAAGCTACCTTTGAGAATGCCAATTAGAAAACAAGGCAGTGTAATATCACTACAGTATTGCCAGAGGTCTTGCAGCCACCATCAGTTATTAAATGACTCTGTCTTCTCTGTTGTGGCACAGAGGTGATGAAAGATGAGTTCCGTAGGGCTGCCTGTCATTGTGATTATATTCCTTTTGAATGCTTGATTGATCGAATACCACCTGGTTAGTTGCGCAACATATAGGTACAAATTTTATGCATGGAATGTCAAGAACATGGACACCCAGCTATTGCCTTTAATTACAGGGATACGGACAAACAGTCGAAGCCCAATCAGTGCCTGTTCACTGTGCTTCACAGTATCACTTGTATAATGGGCAGCCTTCTTCAGAATATGTGTCACAGGTGTGTAAGGCTTTTGCTGTTTGGGTCGCTAGGCTCTTCTTGAATGGCAGCTTCCTTAGGACAGCTCTGCAGGAGTGGGACTTTTTCTTAACGTGGAAGCACCGATGGACCACCTCGGGCACAATCTTCCCACACTGTTTAAATGCCAGGCCTACTGAAACGCTAGCATGAAAGACACTGTCATTAGTAACAATTCATAATTTGTGATTTAATGTTCATGTAAATTATGAATTTAATGAGAAAAATACATCACTTTGATCATATGTCTAAGCATTTCAATCATGATTTACAACATATTTTATTGACGTGTCATTAAACGGAAATTGATTAACTCAATAAATTCAATAAAGAAAATGGCTAAAAAAGACTTGCCTTTGAAAGGATTTTCATGAATTTAATAAAGAAATTAGGCTAATGGGAGTTTTAATGAACTGTGATAATCATCATTGAATATAATGAAGGTATATATACAATCTGTTTCTACATGCGCTCCTAGTACTACTACCCCAGTACTGCAACCTGTACAGTTATAGCCAATGCTTTGCACTGTTGTGCATTCAGTGAACATCAGGCCATGTCTTTGCTCTTGGTTCAGACAGCAGACATAAATCTGATGATGAGGGGGGGGATTCTCTAAATGCTAATAGTGTCTTTTTACAACCATGCGTACTCTTCATTTACCATGGCTCACCCTCCACCTAGAAATGAAGGGTGGTTTAGAGACACTTGTTTATATTCTGGTACTTTAAGGAAATAGGCTGGTAGATACTGAGACGCACGCTTGTACACTCACCTACACAGGACTAATTAAAAACAGTTCAACCTCTACAAAGGCAGTCATTCGTTTTTCTTATTATCGAGCTCAAATAGAAAATTGGGTTCAAAGTCAACATATCATAACCAAACCTGTCAAAGATGGATACTGTAGGAAAATAAATGAACCTCACTCTCATCGAGTTTATTTTCCTTCCTTCAGGCCTTAAACGATATCCATATCAAATATCTGCATATTACAGCTAGTGTTTCAAGATACTCCTGAGTTCTAACAACAAGTAAGAAGTCAGTAAACAGATCGGCAAAGATATTAAACTTTGATATAGAAACATTGATGATGTCTTGGAGTTCACCCAGAGAGCCTTGTTCCTCCCACAAATGGGCATGCATATTCTTTGTAAACTGATGTAATTCTTTCAATTGGTTTCTATTGATGTGTTTATACCATTTGGCAAACAGACTTGTTTATCCATAAATACCAAAAAAAGACACGCACCACTCGAAAATAAAATTGCTACGTTTTTATTTTTTCATGTGATGATTAAGAAAGTGATTTATTCCCCTAGTCAAAAATTAATTTACAATAAGAGTGGGGATCTTTGACCCTGCGTCACAAAGTCACTGTGTCACTTAAATGGAGGTGGATGACCGCTTTATGGCTCTATGTAGACCCAGCTTCCTACCAAGGACCCTCTCCTTCTGGGTCACTGAGCTGTGTGTGTGTGTGTGTGTGTGTGTGTGTGTGTGTGTGTGTGCGTGTGCGTGTGCGTGTGCGTGCGCGCGTTGATGGGTGTGAGTAGAACGAGAACAATGCTTACGGTGTGTGTGTATACTATGTATGTGTGTTTGAGCCTTTGTCGAGAGAGAATTTGTATCAGAGATATTCGGCAACCTGACCTGACACCCATCCAAAAACGGATCCACATGCCCTCAAAGCCATGCACATACCACATCATACAATGAAACAAACAATAGGACCAAGCAGGACCCCCGCCATGTGAGACCACCCTAGGCCATGAGCCCCGCCAGCAGCAGCTCTGTCATCATCCGCAGCGGTTCCACTCACCCCTGAACCCGTGGCTGCCGCGGCTCTTCCATAATGCCTGCTTGGCTGGGGTCGGGGCAGGACATCTCTCAGGCGCAGGAGCCAAGCCGTCCATCTGACTGTGGCTACTGGACTGGGTCCCAGCCGAGACAAACACACCCCCTCGCCCAGCACCTCCCTCGCAGCGTGAAGACACCGCTTTAGCTGTGACAATAACCGTTCATGGCCACCGACGCGGCGACAAACGTGCTGGAAACACAATCAGGCCTGTGAAAAGAGAAGAATACACCCCACTCCTCAGAACTAGAGTCAGATTCTGGGAGCCTCCAATGCGTGTCTACCCAGCATTCAACCTGATATGCTCTACGGTATTTTACAGTATTGGGCAAGATGTGTGTGTGTGTGTGTGTGTGTGTGTGTGTGTGTGTGTGTGTGTGTGTGTGTGTGTGTGTGTGTGTGTGTGTGTGTGTGTGTGTGTGTGTGTGTGTGTGTGTGTGTGTGTGTGTGTGAGTGAGTGCGTGTGTGGTTGCCTTTCTCTATCTGTGGTTGTGTGTGTTTGTGTACGTGTATGTTTATGGGCGAGTGCTCTAGATTTGACTAATTCATCCCCCCCCCACACACACACACACACTAACTAATGCACCCATGCCATTGGGTGCCTTTCAATTCACAGTTAGCGCAAAGCAAGTCCTTCAAGTGTTCTCCAGTTGTTGTGCTACAGTGACCGTGTGATCGCGTGCTCACTCAAGAGCTACAGCCATGGACGTAACGACTGAATACATGCAATGTGCCCCGACGGCTTTCTGCTGACTCTCAACTTGACTCTTCGCACCCGGCTAAGCAGAACTGACGTGCCAACACGCCACTCGTTGGATGCAATGTTGCGACTTCTGTCGGAGGCCATGGGCAATTGCTTGTAAAGGCACATTCACACACCGTATTTACGTCCCCGTCAATTACCGTAGTCGGCACACAACTGTGATGTGCGTGTCAAAAGGCTTCAGGAGTACAGTGGTGTATGGTGCCGAGGCTCGGCATACACTGTTTAGCGGGCAGGTCTACAAACACACACACTCTGACGCACGCATGCACACACACACGCGCACACACACACACACACGCACGCACGCACGCACGCACGCACGCACGCACGCACGCACGCACGCACGCACACACACACACACACACCTAAATATGCCCTTACCCTTATGTCCATGCATGCATACACAAACACACAGGCACACACACTCACATGTGTGCGCGAAAACACAGACACGCTCTGGGACGACGCACAAACACACTCCCACACTTACACACCGAGACCTATAATGATGGCCGATCAGTCAAATGATTGATGGGTTGCCATGGTAAACCATGGCAGGAAAACGGCCACCCCCTTAATGTGTTAGGTCTGGGCTATCTCTAAATAGCTCAAATAAATTAAAGTCACATAAACATGGATGTATTAAAGAATACACCCCAACAAATCATAATCCCCTTCAGTATCTTTCCGTGATGAACGCTTATAACACCAGGGTGTGTGTGAATGTGTGGCGCGCCGTCAGTGCAGCGGTCTATGTCTTCCTGCGAGAAAGGTTAAGTTCCCGGGACACAAATAACACCATGTGTGTGTGAAGATGTGTTGAGCTCCTGGCCAACGGTTGATTTGCTCCCGACAGGGTTAAGCTTTCTGGATCCATAGGTATAGCGCCAGGGTGATGGCCGCTGAGTAAACACACCCCACTCATTACTATAATCCTAAACCCGAAACACATTCTCTCTACAGCCTTTTTTCCAGTTCTGGGCAACTATAGGAAGATGGCGGTGCAACATTGTGGCCTCTGTGGAAGAGGAACCGTTCCATGAAAATATACATTGGGAAAACTATAAATATATATAATTCATATACTTATAAATGCTGTATTCCATTCCTGCCAAGGCTGTTTAAATAGATGCAACTGCAATCTACACACTGGAAACCTTAACCACTCATGTGTTGCCTTGGCCCATGTACCACGGATCATTGTCCCTGCTGCATTGTCCCTACCACACTCCAGTGTGGCAAACGGACCGAATACCTGCCTCTAGCAGTGTCTCTCTGTGTATTTTCATTCCATCTTTTGATGCTTCTTCCGATGTTAACAAGATACCCCAGAGTCCGGTGATGAAAAGCATCCACCCAGCATGACGCCCCCGCTACCATACGGTCACTGGGACTCCACGGTGTTCCCTGAACCATTGGCAGCTTTAGGTTTGTTACACGCACACAGCATGACTTTGAATTATTTCTCTATCTTGGTTTCATCAGACCAAACCCTTCTCCGCAGGGCCTTGACACGATTCATCTTGAGTCATGATCTTCTTTCCTGACGTCCCTCCGTAAAGACCAGGTGTACACAGAGCCCTTGATATGGTGGACCGGTGCAACTTCATTTGTCTTTGAGCCACTAACCTCTGTGGCTCCTACAAAGTGATTTCTCTCTGTGACTTCCTAGAGTTGTGTCCTTCTAGTTTCTTTACCTTTAGTTTGAGTTTTGACTTCTACCTTTGTCTCTGCAGCGCCTTGGTGATGGGGTTCAACTTTGAATTCTTTACTCTTGCCCGAGCCTTGCAAATCCAAACATCTTATATTATTTGTCCCATCTTTGGACCTTTCCATGTGTATATGTATATTAGTGAAAGCTTGTCCATTGTATTTCACCTCTGTTCATTGATATTCAGTCTTCGTGCTAAACCTTAGTGTTCCCTAAGTGACCAATTCCAAAGGAAAAGAACGATAACATCCGAAATGTGTTTAATCAGCACAAGCTTCGATTTTTGCAGAGCAAAGGGGTTAAATATTTAAGCGAAAAGCAGCTTGAACACTATACTTCAGTGGTGACCAGGTTTCCTCTACCTTTCAAGACTAGCATTATTCATGTATGGTTACCTCTGTATGTTGCTATAGGTACACTTGGACTATGTAAATGAAACCGGTATTTAATTTGTATTCTGAGTTACACCCTCTGTTCTTCGATAGTGCCATGGGATGAGACCTCTGTGAAGAAGGAGGTCATTTGCGATGTCTTTGTGCTATCCTCCAAAAGGTGCTTAACAAGAAAAGGAGCTGCATGGTTCTCTATTAGAAAAATAACGAATTCCATTACAACTGATTTGAACATATTTCTGTTCGACTTTGCTGTGAGTTAAGCAATAGACATAGACCCTTTTTTTGTGCCTCTGGAGAAAACCATTTTAACACAGAGTTATGCTTCAGTGGCTGTTACAGCACCGCAGGTTCAATAGAAGACGTTTGAGTAGTTGGCCAGTTCTTCAATTGCTGAAGTTGGATGCAAGTGGAGTACAATGTACAGCATTATCAAAAAAGCCAAATAGCCAAAGCTATCTCCTCAGGGGGGGGCAGAATGTAAAGAATTAGGAAACTACTAGGCAGTATCTGAAAGTAACACTTTGTGGCTTTCAATGGATTTCTTACAAAGCACACACCATTTCCCAACCTCTGCTGCTTCCTTCAGTGTATTCACCAAAGTTCATGAGAAAGGGATAACATGGACAAATGTATTGTTAACACACACATTTACTGTGGTGCACCATCACTGAATTGAACAAAAGTTATAGTCATATAGGATGTTCTCTGGTGTATCAGCACAAAGAACTAAATCTTCCCAGTGTCATTTGTTTACCTTCAGTCTATTTTGTAATGCCTGTCATCACACCTGACCAAAGATACCCACGAATAGTTAGGGTTATTTCAAAGATTGACATTTCATCACAGTTCTGGTGGATACAACTCCTACCACTTACTCTTTACACGGAAGGAGTTTGACGTTTTCGTTCAGAAGGGGTGCTATTAACCTCTGGCACTCATCAATGCTTGAACCTCAGTGGAAGTGGGTTGTAGAGGTCAGAATTCTAAGATTGCGGATGCAGACCCAGACGTTATTGGGGTTAAGGTTACATTTAGTTGACCTCTGTGCTTACAGTCTTGAGACTGTTTGTGTCACTCAGGCTAAAAACACACTGAAACCTGCAAAACGACTCCAGAGAGGGTCTTCTTGCACAACTATACATAGGCTTGTTGAGCAATGGCTCCACTGTTAGTAAGTGTGTTGCTCGTAAAGTAGAAATAGTCAAACTAATGGTTTCCACCAGTTTTTGTCATTGTCACCGATCTTATTGGACTCAGTCTCTTTGTCAATGTATTGTCACTTTCAGACTTGAAATTAAAGTCTTAAGGTGGTTTGATTTACAATGTGTAAGATTTACAAATATTTTTATTATTTTCATTTATTTTTTATCCGGAGTCCATCTATATACAAATGGTAACAATCCCATGAGTTACATTTCACCCTATACCTGATATATTATATTTTGAATTTTCACTCCAGTCTGAAGTAAAGCCTTTTGTTTACTTGTCGTTACTCCAGGGGCAGAGCGTTCCCTGTGTAGCTGAGTATAAAAAGATGGACATTAGCATACCCTACAACATAGTACTAGTGGTGCTCTCGCTTTGGTGGAGCTAAGTACATGCCCAGCGCCTTCGGCTGCGAAAAATACCTTGGTGAATGTATAAGAAAGCAAAGGAAGGACAAGGGGTTGAACCAGGTTATATTCTGGAAAATGTAAGAGGTTTCACAGCTGAGTTTTGATAAAACTCAAGTCGATGGGCTTGGGCCGCTGGTTTGTATTGAGTGAGTGCTGGCAACACAGCCAATGGGAGCGGCCAAAAATTGTTCACAATGCTGCTGTTTTTCTTATTCTGCCGGTTAAATGTTAACAACTAGCTGAACAGAGGCGGCAATCTTACACAATGTCATATTCAAGCCTGTTTTCTGCCTGATTTGATTCAGTGTTGCCAAAGGTCAAATACCCTCAAACTGAGGGGGTGTGTGTACATTGCACACTTCATTTTGGCCAAATTCCACATTCTTTATTCGCAGAATGTATTAATAATCCTTGTTTATGAGTTTCTAAACAAAATGACCACCTAACCCAGACAAATAAACCGATGTGGAATGAATGGCTTTATTAGACTACAGGAAGACAACTGGCACGCACACATCCATCCATATCAACTGACAGTGGTTGCCGTGTCGCAACATTCAGTTCCTGCTTGTCCAGAACTGCAAGGGTCTCGTGTGGTCCTCAACACCTCAACACCTCCTGGTCAAGGGGGCTCACCAGCGTCTCTTCTTCCCGAGGACCATATTTGGTCTTATGGTGCTGATTTTACTTTGAATTGCTTGCGCAAGCTTTATGTTGACGAAGTCCACCTTGACGAGGAGGTTTAGAGTCTATTAGATCATTTCAGATAATAATTGTATAGTTTAGAATACATTTAATGGAATCAATGTGAAGTTGTACGATAATTTAATCCTCCCTTTTAGTATACTCTGTTCGCCAAGCTTAGATGTTGTGGTGGTAACAATAGAGGCAGATGTATAACCCGAGTCCATAATTATAATAATTATAATAACAAAAAAGCGGAGGCATAATGCTTTTATTTTCCCATGCTGTTCCTGTTTGTTTTGCTGCCACTATGGCTAGAGAACCCTGCAACGATTTAGCATGAAGACTAATGACATTGGTAACCATGGAGGAGATCCTCAATCACACATCCATCCAGCATAGCAGCTGCACACTGTCGGTCGCCTTGGAAGCAGCTCCTGGTTATGCCGCCACACTCTGTGATGACCGAATGCTGCCGCTTGCATCTGTCTCTTGTTAGAGGCATGCTTTAATCAACGTCTGCCATACCGTCGGGACCGGACCTACTAGTGGGCGCTGCCAGTCTTAAGGGCATGACTAGCACAGCGACCTAGCGAATGGTCTAATGCGCACACATGGTTGTATACAACCATGTGTGCGAAAATGTATACAATGTATACAAATGTATACAATGGTACATATCAACACTATCTCACACAAGGACATAGGTGAAAACATGGACAAACACTTATATACACTTAATATCAAATTTAATCGAGTCTTGTGTTGAGTGCTAGCCATTGCGCTATATCTATTAGCATCAGGTGGCGCCAGCGGCTATGCGTCGTCGTCATCGCATCCACAGGTGAACAGCGCTCGGAGCTCAAGTGAGAGCGGAGCGAGGAGGCGCCAGCCAAGTCTCCTCTCCTTCTCCCCGAGTGACACCCAGTGGTGCTCTGCACCTCAGAGGAAGAAAGGGTGGGGGTAGCCCGCAGCAGGATTAATGACGGGGAGACAGAAGGGTGCCTCAGGGCTGGCGAGGGTGGGCGGGTTATAGACTGAGCGGAGGGCGCCCAGGGAAGAGGAAGGAGATTAAAGGAAGCAAAGAGACTAATGTGATCGGGGTGGAGGGAAACGCAGAGGGAGATATGCGCACCACCACGAGTTGAAGAAAGGACAGAGGCAGAGGGAGATGTGTTATGGATTGAGAGCATCAAGGTTAACGTCTTTACCTCGTGGGGGAGGGGAATGATGCCGATTGAGGAGGAATATTTGAATTGGACGTGCGTCAATTCGTCGTCATCGGCCCTTTGGCGCACAGTTTCCACGCTCCCCTTTGTTTTCCCCTGGCTTCTGTCACATTCAGGCCGGTCTCTGCACACTCCTCTCTCCTGCTGCTTGCGTAATGATCAGCAAAGATGTCACAGGCGCTGTGCCTCATGTGCCATGTATGCGTGGTATGTCTCTTAATGAGGATATCTCTGTGCTAACAGCAATATGGTAGCGGAACAGGTCCAAGATGCTTGCATGTGGCAATAAAAAAGAAATCGTATCCGTATTTATTTTTTAGCAGTTTTCTGTTTGTTTGGAGGTGTAGCCAAATTCTATGTTGACCCTTTGTTGGATTGAAGAATAATAATCATCATATCAAGAGAAAATATTTATAGGTACATAACAAGTTGCAACAATTACTTCCCTGTGCCATTCTTCGAATTTAGGGTTTCGATCCAAAGTGGCATACGGTTTTTTGTTGTTGTTATTTTTGTTGGGTGTCATTGATGAGCAAGTAGGGGTTAGGCATCTTCACGGATCAAGGATGCATGCCTAACTCATTAGCATTTATGTATATTGGGGCCCAAGATATTATCATTCTGGGGCCAAAATATTAAATTTTCTGCTTAGGTTTGTATCCCTCTACTATGATGCAATGCTAACTCACACATAGACACCTGGCCAAACTGCTACACTGTGTCTACACAGCTGTCCGGCTAATCAGTTGCTCTTTTCAGTCTGTGTCTCTCCTGCATCCAGGTCTCATAGTAAGATAGCATGTAGCTGTGAGCGGGAAAGCAAGTGGGTGCCAGTCGCTACGAGGCCATCTAACGGTCGTCTCTGGCTGCCGCCGTGGCACCGGAGGGGGCAAGCTGCTCTCGCCCAGTTATTGGGAACACTCTCACTGTGCTCCTCCAGTCATTGTATTTGAGATGATTTTGTTATTTCACGGAGGCAAAATGTCCCTCTGTTACCATTTTGTGGTGCGTTTATTTAACACTTATTCCGCCTCACTTTCGCTGCACTCTCTCTTTTGTACCCCGGCCTTTGCGAGATAAAGTCTTGATGAACATGTGGGCTCAAGCTGAATGTCATCCACGGTAACCGAACATGGTTTTATTGATGGGGATGAACATGGTTGTATTGCTGGGGAGGGTGTATTGACCTGCTCCAAACCACCAGATTGTCCGCCTAGATGATTGCCACTGCTCTTGGCTCATCCATTATCATCCCATCACTATCATGTCCTGCCATAGAGCCACAAACCTCCGCTGCTAACCGTAGTCATTTATAAATGTCAGAAGAGAGCCCATTAGAATAGGAGAAAGACTTATTTCATAAGATCGGCGAGGATCACATGCTTGAATGTAGTTGGTTAATGCGTGAGCAGCCCCTTCCTCTTCGATTATAATATGGAATCATTTAAACATGATCATTTCAATGAATGCATTGCAATACCACATTGCAATGGCCACTGCCATTTTGGGAGCATATGGCACTGGAAAGTTATGACAGTAGTAATCGCTATCAAGGGACATCTGCATATGAATGAAGAATCTGTCAGCAAAGGGACAATATTTTGGTATCAGAGGCATTCTGGTTTGGGTTTGTTGTTATTGACCTATCTTGTTTGCTCAGGCTTTGGTTGCATCTGGGTAAACAGTCCGAGTGAATAAAAACAATCACATCTCACCGTGTAAACTGGCTACTTGTGAAACATGCCGTTGGAGAAGATGTCTATCAACTCCTACTTGGAGGTGCTAATCTGACTGTAAACATTGTCCGGTGCGCAGAGGAGCAAGTCTTGGCCCAGACATCCGTTATCTGCCTGCACTGGAACCAGTTATATTGATCGTTCTACCCAGAGGTAAATCCCCATCAGACGATAGCTGATGCTGTCCCAGATTGTGTTGAAAGTAATGTTTTTTGGTCATTATTTAGTAAATAATCTTGAAATTATTTGTTATTACAGGGAGACATTTTGGTGTTTGAAACTTCCAAGGCATTCCCGATGCAAACCGTAGGAAAACAAACCACAGGTTGCGGTATATGTACATTGATTTAGGAATTGACAGTACAGCATCTCTATTTAATCCTCTCAGTATGGGAGAGGATTGCCAACAAAACAATGTTCCCTACCAGATCTCTAAACAAAATGCTTCTGGTTTGAAAGTGTGCCCCTCTGATTAGGGATGGGTATTGCCAGGTACCCCACAATTCAATTCAATTCCGATTCTTTAGGTCTTGACCCGATTCGATATTGATTCAATTCGATTTGATATTGACCCAATTGCGTCGATATCGATTCAATAATGCGTGCAGATGACAAAAATTCCTAAATATTATTTAGAACTAACCATTTCAAAATGAGTTAACCATTTCATTGTGCTTTAATTAGCAAAAAGGGAAACAACATTGTATAGTATTGGAATACAACATTGTATAGTATTGTTCCTGAGCTAAAGTTGAAGCATAAAAGTAATAATCATAACATGGACTAATGTAAAAGTGCATGTCAATTTAGGCACTCGGTTCTAGATTACAATGACTTTCTTTCTTTTTTTTTACGGAAATAATCGATTTCACCTCTGATGGCGTCTTTCTGGTGAGGCACGGCCGCACGCCATTGGGTTCCGCCGGTGCTCGGGGATCGGCTCTGACCCGGCGGTGCGCGCGGGGAGCGAGCAGCGGAGCGGCGGCGCGCTGCTCCGGAGGTTTGGGGATGAGAGCTCTGGGTCTCCATTGCCAGCCCCAGCTCCTGCCTCTCCCCGCTCGGGTGGCAGCCCCGTGGGCACGACGGGCCGCTCTCCCAGGGCTTATAGTGGGATCCCACCGGGAGGGGGGCGTGCCTCCCCAGCTGCTGTGGGGACGTGGCTTCTGCCCTGGCTGAGCTGTGTGATGCGTGCCATGGAGGTTCTGAGGGATTAGGGTCCGGAAACAACGACGGGGTTATTCATCTGGGATGCCTTTCCCTGATGGGGCCAATCCCTTAGAAGCACACTCTGCGGTCGGTGTTGGCGGTTGTGTTTGGTTCCCGCTGTCCAGCATGGGAAGGCGATGGGGTGGGAGGGGTCAGGGGTGTGCAAGCGCTTCGTGGACCCCGGTCCTTCAGATGTGTATTCAATAACGTTCATTACCATCTTATTATTTCAAGTGATTGACCTCCGTGTCCTTCCCGCCCACACCGCTAACCGCAGCCGGGTCCATCTCCCCACCTGCCCTATGGATATTCATGAAGCCCCCTGCCATTGAGGTGCATGCTTTGGTTGCCCATGGTGACACCAGAGACCCGCAGATACTATTCACTGCTCATCATGCCAGGGGTCCAATCGGCAAGCTGCCACTGATAACAACATTCCAATATCCTTGATACTGCACACTGTGATTCTCGCATCACTGTCTCGAGTGTAATACTGTGTGTGTGTGTGTGTGTGTGTGTGTGTGTGTGTGTGTGTGTGTGTGTGTGTGTGTGTGTGTGTGTGTGTGTGTGTGTGTGTGTGTGTGTGTGTGTGTGTACCTTTCTGTTCAGATGTGTGTCTGTGTGTTTGTTCACCCCTGTGTGAGTGTGTGTACCTTTCTAATACTGTGCATGTGTATGTGTGCGTGCGTGCGTGGGGCTGTACATATTTGTACGGCTCTCGGTGTCCTTGCCATTAGTTGCTTGGAACTAAAATTGCACGACTTTATCCTCTGCCATAACTTCCTTTAATTGATTTTTAATCCGATTTTACCGGCACTGGTAAACTAATACGCCCAAGCATCTGACACGTCTCCAAAAGTTTTAATACAAACACCTTGAACCAAGGTGAAAACCCATTCAAAACTCTGATCCAAACAAAAGATGTGCCAGTATAATGTGTTCCACTAGACCAAAGTGTTGGAAATGTGATGTTTTTTTTTAAGTATCAATAATTTGCTCTGTTGTTTGTTTGAGGCACTGCATGCCTGTTTTTAAATACCACCTTGTGTGAGTCCGCAGGGGCACATGATAGAAAGATAAGCTCAATCCAAAAGCTTTTCATCCTGTGTGAAGAGAGAGACGCCCGCAGGGATGATGTCTAACTAAGGAACAATGCATCTGCAGCTCAGATCTCATTAGATTATGCTGCTATTTGTGAAGGACCATGTCGAGGAGCGAGGCTTTTCTTTCCGAATACGAGCAGAGGTACAGCGGAAATTATGCATATTCAAATAGGCCTGAGTCCAGTTCTTACACTGGGACCACACAATTCGAGAGAGAGCTGTCTTTATTAAAGGTGACATTATATCACCAGGAGTGAGTTTGATAGCCGTTACAAGGCTTTTTGAAAATCTGCCTCTTCTGACTTCACAAGTGGGCGTGTTCACCTAGATGTATAAAGGATAGATGAGCAACGTTTGCTACAATCCACTGGGTAGGCTGGTAGACTGATCTATCCAGCATACATCTAGGTGGACACGCCCAATTGTGATGTCAAAAGATGCAGATTTTCAAAATGGCTTGTATCGACTAATCACACTCACACCTGGTGGTATAATATGTCACCTTTAACCAAGTTATTGTAAGTGCGTTGGAGTCGACACATTCCGGGAATTGAATTGATCGTAACATTTGGCTTGTGATGAGGCCGTTTGTAAATGTATCCACATTCAAGTGAGATGATAAAAAAAAAATGGACTTAGGGTTTTCTTCAACAGAGGACTAATTGAACGGTCACCCGCATGGTTCCTGAAAGTGTCAGCAAAAGATAAGTGAGGCATGAGACAAGAGAGAGAGGAAAAGTTTTTTCCAGAGGCAGGCGAGGAAAAATGTTCTTGACAGCTAGCGAGGGAGAGGGCTCTGAATTTAAGAAGCCACAGAGCATCGGGTGTCTTTGATCTCGTCTTTGTTTGACGCTATCCTCTCAGGGAACTAAATAATAACTTTGTCTGAGGTCTGAGTAGCTCTGGCGCGATGCTTACCCTAGGGTTTACCTCCGACCACCCACCGCACATCTGGACCCACCTGCTCCTGGGGAGGGGAGGGGAGGTGGCGTGGCATCTTGTGTTTGACTATCTTTGTGCGTGCATGGTTCACACAGATGGATCAGTAAGCACGGAAATGTACAAGTCTGCATATGTTATTGCTCTGGGCTATATGGAACGCCTGATGTACGCGATATTAAATAAATAAATACATCATTACTTAATGTGTGTGTCTCGGAGGGTTGTGCGTGTGTGTGTGTGTATTCATGTGTCTAAATGTGCGTTTAAATGTAACATTTAATTGTCTCTTACAGCAAAATGTAGATGTTATTCATCGTCTTATGTGCAGCAGCCATACTTATAGCCAGATGCTCATGCTCAAGAAATCACAATTGTAGTCATACAGTACTCAAAAGAAAACCCTGCTCTACATTTTCCTGCCCGCCTAAGTAGAGCTAATGTGTGAATGAATTCATATATTAATAATGTATACCACAATGTGCCTTGCACCTGAATTTCAAGTTAGTTCCCTGATATGTGTGCCTCATTTCTTATGTCTCATGTTCTTCTGCTTAATTTCTTGATTTAAATCCTCTGGATTTATTCAGATGAGTCAGAATTATTTATTTGTAAACGTTTGTTAGAGTTAAAAAGAATATATCCTGACACTTTGACGAGTTGTTTGAATTTGAGACATTTGAGTAACTGCTGGCCAGAAAACGTAGTTGGCGCACCCCATCCATTAATTATTAAATAAGAACGTGGTTAATTGATTGGCTCCAGCATGGCTGACTGCCACTACAAACGTGTGTAAGAAACTTGGCTCTGGAGCCTTATATGCACAAATTGACAGACTTCCCAGAAACCATTCACGCAGTCATTGATTTTCTATTAAGTGTTGCCTACCGGTTTGCTAAAGACATTCTTATATTTTATTAAAAAAGCTACTGAGGTTAAGTAGTTTTCAGGAATTGTGCTATTGAAACCAAACCAATGGTTTGGAGAAGAGGGTTTTGCTTGTACATGTTGTGGTAACCCGCTACCCAAATGAGCCGGGTTCCACGGACAAACGACGCTTTGGTGTGCTGGATAAGCCATTGCAGGCATTTATTAACAATCCACTTCAATCAAAACAACGAAGGAGTCGCGGTCTCTAGGGCCTCCGTGGGCCTCTAGGCTCTCTCCTTGCCACGAGCCCTTCCTTCCTGCTCCCGACCCGTGCTGTGCTGTGCTGTGCCTCCTTTTAAAATGGCCCCCGTGCTTTCGGCCAGGTGTCCCCCAATCACCCTGATTGGGGTGCCGAAAGGGCTGCTCTCTCTCGCCGGCTGGTGGGTGGGGGTGGTACACCCCGTCCTCTACGGTACCCCGGGCCCGTCCAGGCCGGGGACCACGTGGCGGGATGCCACAATGTGTCAACTGGAAGATATTAGATGTGAGATGTTGTGATCTTAACCCTATTCAAAACAAACTGATTACATATTTCCAAATTGAGGGTTTCAATTCAGCTGGTCCATGCAAAAGGACCCTGCTTTGACGCGTGTTTAGTTTCTTTGTGGAAATCATTTCCATCCCGTCGAAGTTAGCCGTCTAATTGCCAACAGCTGGGCACACAATGTTTGTTCACAGTGGATAAGCAGCGATCATTCCGTTGGGGATGTAAGCGATAAGAACAATAGCCATGCAATGGCAAGATCCTAGAACAGAGTTAGAAAGCCCCATTAAATCATGTCTTTGTTAACCTGATTTTCGTTGTTGTTTTTGTCCTTATGTGCTCATAAATGTGTGGGTTTGATGTCTAACATGATCCTAGTATTTTGCTCAACTACCCTCTGGCTCTGTCCCTCTCTCTTTCTCTCTCTCCTCTGTCTCTCTCTCCAGACCACCACCTATCTGTCAGAGGTCCAGTTTGCCATTGAGCCTCCTGAAACCCTTGACCCGCTGTACAAGTTCCATGAAACCATCGCCAAGGTAGAGTCCTGAATGACCATTCCGACCTAAGTATCTTCAACTTGCTACAAGTACGTTATTCAGGCAGACAGATGCCTGCATGCCTCACTGACTAAATTCAGAGACAGGCCCTTCTCTCCACGTTATATTTGCCGATTTGAATCGTCAAAATCGTCAAAATCTTCAATCGCTTCCATATTAATTCTGAGATGTAACTCTAAAGATATAAATTATAAAATAAATTGTAATTATTCAATTAAAAGCAGAGCTCTGACGATCCACTCAATACCCTGCTGTATTTGCATTTTATTTTACTTTTTTATCATTCTTCCCTCCTTAATTTTTGATATAAATTACAATCTGTTTTGGAAGTTAGTCAGAGATTTTTAAAGAGCTGTTTTCTTCAGATATGAAAGGGTTACACGTGGTGTATACAAAATAATATCTGTGTGAGTCCGTCCACTTAGAGTGGAGGGACCTCTTGCTAAATCCAGTGAGTTTATGCAAAAACGTCTCAGAGAAAAGCCATCAGAATGGAAGTTATGCCTTCTTCCATTTCAAATGAAATTGTGTTAATGGCTACACACTTGGAAAGTCGTTTTCAACAGAAGTGCAAATGTGAATTTTGGGATGTGGATGTCGCTGGTGGCTATTATTTTGAATGCACCATTTATAAACATTTGGGGCCCTGAAAATAAGGAACCTGATTACAAAGGAGGACCTAGAGAGACACAGGTGAGGGGTGAGGGGACATTGGTAAGAGGACGCGCTGAGGACATCCATTGACACGGAAGGAATGCCTCATTAACTAGGGCACACAGACTGTGACTTCGTCTATTTTTGTTCAAAGTACAACTTTCTAGCTGCATTTCCCAAGTCTTATTTTCTAGCTAACTTTCTCTCTCTCGCTCGCTCTCGCTCTTCTCTCTCTCTAACACTCTATTTCACTTACTTTCTCTGTCTCTCTCTCTCTCTCTCTCTCTCCCCCTCTCCCTCTCTCTCTAACACTCTCTCTCTCTCTGTTGCGCCTCTCTCTTTCTTTTCTCTCTCTCTCTCTCCCCCCCCCTCTCTCTCTCTCTCTCCCCCTCTCCCTCTCTCTCTCACTAACTCTCTCTCTCTGTTGCGCACTCTGTCTCTCTGTCACTCTCTCTCTCGCTCTCTCTCTCTCTCT
Organism: Gadus macrocephalus; assembly: GCF_031168955.1. Lineage (NCBI taxonomy): Eukaryota > Metazoa > Chordata > Actinopteri > Gadiformes > Gadidae > Gadus > Gadus macrocephalus. The sequence goes on from NC_082393.1 coordinate 20,781,519, forward strand.
CTCTCTCTCTCTAACGCTCTCTCTCTCTCTGTTGCACTCTCTCTCTCCCTCCCTCCCTCCCTCTCTCTCTCTCCCTCCCTCTCTCCATCTCTCTCTCTCTCTCTCTCTCTCTCTCTCTCTCTCTCTCTCTCTCTCCTCTCTCTCTCTCTCTCTCTCTCTCTCTTTCTCTCTCTCTCTCTGTCTCTTTCTCTCTCTCTCTCTCCCTCTCTCTCTCTCTCTCTCTCTCTCTCTCTCTCTCTCTCTCTCTCTCTCTCTCTCTCTCTCTCTCTCTCCTCTCTCCCCCCCCCTCCCCCTCTCTCTCTCTCTCTCTCAGAGGAGTACGTGTGTATTGTTAGTGTCTGAGCTCAGGGGACTCCAGGACCAGCACTGGGTTATGCGCATCCATTTGTCAAATGTGGATTTGGACACAGTTGGAAAGGAGGGGACGAGAGTAGATGTGTTGAAATTCTGGAGGTTTTTGGAGCCAGATGGCACAGACAAGCCCCCGTTTCGCCCTATCTCTGCTTTATTCCTCTCCTCCATTTATTCATGATTTCACTTTTTTCTCCATCTAACTCCCATTGTACTCCCTGGATACTTTTATCTTGGCTCTCTACCCGGCACCCGTTTTTTTTTTCTTTGTCTCCCTCTTCTCTGTCTTGCATCTACCTCTCTTCTTTTCTTCCTTCCATCTTAGTGAGACTCTTCACTGGCACCGGGGTTTCTAGTAGCAACGCTTTCAAGTATATAAGCCTGTTCACCCCGGTCTGATCTATTATAGTTGTATCGTTTTCACAAGTAGTTTAGGACTACACTACACCGGAGGATTATTATATTTGCCACATACTCGTGCCATGGTCTACAATCTACAATTATCTGCAATAAAACAGAAGTACAGAAATTAGACCCAATGTCCCAAACTCAATAGAACTGAAAGTTAGAGATT